>NC_135901.1:1622299-1819799 GCF_964194155.1 Cetorhinus maximus | reverse complement strand
ATATAAAAGAAAGGGTACGATTTCAAAGGGGCTGCAGGAGCCGAGTGACCTGGATGTTTATGTGTATAAATTACTGAAGGTGTCAGGACAAGTCGAAGGAGCGCGGTTAATAAAGCATGAACATCCTGAGCTTTATTAATAGAGGAAAAGAATATAAAAGCAAAGAGGTTATGTTAAACGTGTGTGACACACTGGTCAGGCCTCAACTGGAGAATCGCATCCAATTGCGGGCACCACACTTTAGGAAGAATTTGAAGGCATGAGAGAGAGGACACAGGAAAGATTCATGGAAATTCTTCCAGGGATGACGAACTCCAGTTATGAACAATGAGTGGAGCAGTTGGCTTTAATCTCGTTTGAGGAGAGAAAGTTTAGAGGAGATTTGATCGGGATATTAAAAACCATGAAGGGTCTGGGCAGAGTAGATAGGGAGAAATTGTTCTCATTGGTGGAAGGATTGAGAACCAGGCAGCTCAGGTTTAAAGTAATCTGGAGAAGAAGCAATGGAGATAAGAGGAAAACCTTTACACGAACTGAGTGGTTAGCATCTGGAATGCACTGTCTGACAGTGTGGTGGATTGAGGGACAATTGATGCTTTCAAAACGAAACTGGATCCTTATCTGAAAAGAAAAAAAATGCTGGACTGCGGAGAAAGCAGTGGCACTAGGTCAATTACTCCTTCAGAGGGTTAGCATGGACAGGACTGGCCGAATGGCATCCTCCTGCGCTGTAAGAATTCTATGATTCTATCGTTAAAGTCGGAAGCAGCAACAAAAAGCGACATTTTCACAACATCTGCAATAGTAGAGTCCGTCCAGTAGATGGCAGTGAAACAGTGAATACTGACACAAGCACTGTCTCAATCATTTCTACACTGAACCCTTTCCCAGTTCATATTAAACTTGACCTTTGTCTGTATATATTACAATAAGTGATGTATCTGATCATATTACAACAGGTTGTGTCTCAGTTGTTTCTATAATAGCTCAATCTCAGTCAATGTACTGACAAAGGCCATATTACACTATACATTCTCTCAGTTATCACTGAACTAAATCATGTCTTGGCTAATATGATAATAGTCCATGTTTCAGTTGTTACTGCACTAGTGCTTGTCTCTGCTTATACGGAACCAGAATACGTTCCTGTTTACATGACACGAGGCTCTCTTATTGCACGACTAGACTTTGTCACGTTTATACTAAACTAGGGGATGCCTTGGCTAATGATGCACCAGTCTATGTCTCTGTTTATATCACACGATGCCCTGTCACTGTTATTATTGTATAATACCGTGCCTCTCTCTTATTGCTGCACTTGCCCACATCTCTATTGATATTAATCCAGTCCCTGTGTTGGTAATTATTGCACTGGCTCTTTCTCAGTTTATTTTAGACAAGGCCCTGTATCAGGTGAAACTGCAGTAGACCCCGTGTCAGTTTCCTTTCACGAGATTCTGCCTCAGTTATTACTGAACTAGACCATGTCAGTGTTCATATTACACAAGACACTGTCTCAATCATTACTGCACTCGGCACTGACTCACATTTTACTCCACGACATTATGCCCCCGTTTATCTTACACTAGATCACGTTTTTGCTTATATTCTGTTAGACCCTATCTCAGTTTATATAAAACTACGCCCTGTCTCAGTTTATATTACATTAGACTCCGTCTCAGGTAATATTACACTGGAGCCCGTCTCAGTTTATATTACAAGAGAACACGTCTATGTTTACATTACAATCGACCCTGTTTCAGTTTATATTACACTAGACCCTGCCTCATTTTATATTAAATTAGATCACGTCTCAGTTTATATCACACTAGACCCTGTCTCAGTTTATATTAAACTAGACTCTGTCTCAGTTTATATTACACTAGGCTCCACCTCCGTTTATATTTCATTAGACATTGCCTTTGTTTATATTAAAATAGGTCCTGTCATTGTTATTTCTGTGTAGACCATGTCTCTGTTTATACTACACAAGGCCAAGTCTGTTATTACTGCATTAAATCCTGCTCAATAATTGTTGATACTAGGCACAGCCTTCGTTTGTATTACTGTCGATGCTGTATCAATAATTGGTGCACTCGGCCCTGTCTCAGTATTACTGCACCAGACCCTGACTTTATTTATATTGAAATGGATTATGTCTATGATAATATTACACCAGTTCCTGCCTCAGTTATTTCAGTGCTCGGCCTCGTCTCAACTGTTCCTGAATTCGGCCGTATCTCTGGTTATATTACATGCGGAAAAGTCTCAGTTATTACTGCTCTGGACCCAGTGTCTGTATATACAACGCTAAACCCTGTCTTGGTTGCTGATGCACGAGTCCATACATCTCCTTCTATTACACTCGCCCTGTCCCTGTCTTTATTCCAATAGATCATGTTTCTGTTTACCTTACATTGTAGGCAATCTGAGTTATTTCTGCACCAGGCCCTGTCTAAGATGTTATTAATCCATGCACCGGATCAATCATTACTGTTCTAGCCCCGAGAGATGATTAATATCAATTGACCCAGTGCTTAGTGCGCTAACCCTGCCTCAGTTATTTCTACGCTAGGCCATGTCTCTATGATTACTGCAGTGGTCAATGTCTCCAACTGTCAGTTGGAGAGATACTATTTACCGCAAAGATGTTGAGGTGGGAATTGTTCCCTGGCGTTGGCCTAAAACGGGCGGTATTGAGTGGCCCGTTCTTTGCAGTACTTGATAGTTATTTTCATTTAGCTTTAGTCAAAGAAATTATAGATCAGATATGGTCAGTTATGTGTGCCGTATGGAAAAAAATCATGCCTCTTGCTTATACCGCCGTTTCTCAAAGATAAATGATGATCTTTACCACAATGTTTCAGTATTTAATTTTCTTTTACTCAACCTGTCACTGCGGACGATGTAACATTGTAAGCATTTATTGTTAACATGTTTCGTTGTGTACTTTTGCTTAGAAAGTGATGTCATACTGACCATTTAGTTACTAAGGCGAGCATGTCTATCACCAAATTCACTGAATATCCCTTCTCTCTCTGTCTGAGGCAGCATCTAACTCACTGAACTTCTTCTCTCTTTCTCTCTTTCGCTCTCTCTCTCTCTCACCCTTTCTTTCTCTCTTTTTCTCTCTCTCGCTCTCTCTCCATCCACCATCTAACTCCCGCCCCCAACCACCCCCGCTCTCTCTCTCTCACTCTGAGACAGTCCCTTATTCATTTTGAATCTCCCATTATCTAATAACAATCTTTGGAGAATTTTTTTTCAGTAATTTCCCTTCATTCCTCCCAGTGCTAACTTCCAGTCCATTCCTGCCTTCAGTGATTGTGTTCAAATCCAAAACTATGCATTTATTTAAATTGTAGATTGTTTAATACTGTAAGTATTTATTGATAACCAGTCTGTTGTGTGCGTTTGTTTATAAAGTGATATCAGACTGACGATTTCGTTTCTAAGGTGCTTTATCTGTCTCCGGTGATCAGCTGGAAAGCGGAGTAAATCACATCGAGAATAACCTGCAGTTTATTAACAAATGATCACCTCAATATCTCACAGAAGCTCCTGATAATCTCGAATGTATGATGATTTGTGCAAGTGATGGCAAATATCAAAATTTACCTACACCTGACATGAGACTAATACACCTGTAATTCTCCGATTTATTATTCCTGTTGATGGGAAGGATTGAAACTCCTGTTGCTCTCCAGAGACTTTCACTATTTCTATTTCCACTTTTTCAACTGTTACCTTCACAAATTCCACCACAACCGCTCGAATCATGTTTGGACGGATTGGTTTAACTGCAGGTTGTATAATCAATGTAATCTTAACGAAAATAAACCAGGGCCTAGTCGAGCAAAAACAGAGACCGAACTTGGTGTAACATAAGCAGAGATACGGGTTACTGCATTAATAACAGAGACAGTATCTGGTTTAATATAAAAGGAGATATCGACTAATGAAGTAATAACAGAGACAAGACCTGGTGTTATATAACCAAGGATATGGGCTCGTGCAGTAATATCAGAGACAGGACATGGTGTAATATAAACATAGGTATCGGCTAGTGTAAGTAATAACAGGCACATTACCTAGTATAGTACAGACAGAGGCATGAGCTAGTGCGGTGATAACACAAATTGGCCCAAGGAGTCAAATAAACAGAAATTGGCTAGTTCAGGAATAAGAGAGAGGGAGGACTTGGTATAACATTGAATGAACCGATATTTGTGTGATCATAATAACAAAAACACTTTGTAAAATAACAACTGAAAGAGGTCATGGCGAAACACTAGCAGAAACAGGGTCAACATTAACAATATCAGAATCAGATTATTATTGAAAACTGATCGGCACAAGGTTTTCAGAAATAATGAGAGAGGTTTGCATTAGAATTTGAATGACATGTAGGCCCTTCGGGCAACCATTACAGAGACAGCGTTTTATACAATAAGATTGGACATAGGGAATAGATTAAAAACGGTAAAGCTCTGTGTAATTAGTGCAATGTTTGATGATCACAGAGGACAGCAGGTTGCAGTGAATCACTGAATACATCACTGGGTCCAGTGTGATAACGACACAGGCAGCACCTGATCCACCCAAATCGAAGTTGGGTCTGATATAATAGTGTGTGTGAGGCAGCGCCAATTGATACAATAGCAAATCTTTTGCCTAATGCCCAATAACAGAGTCAAGCACCACTGTAATACGAATGGGATGGAGTTGGTGCATTAACACAGACATCGTCTAGTGTAATGGCTCCGTTGGCCACGGGAAGAGTGTTCGTGTGACAGAACGCCGGTTTTTAATTAGCATCCAAAATCCTCCCGCCTCTCCACACTTTCCCCAAGGCTGCAAAGAATATGACGCGATCCGGAAAACAAACAGACTCGACACCTGTTGTCTGACCTGTTGAGGATTTCCAGCACATTCGGTTTTTGTTTTAGATTTCTAGCATCTGTCATATGTTTCCGTTGTACTAATGCAATGGGAACTGGGGATACATCATGTCAGCATTGACGAACTAGCGTCACTTTTACCCCTGGGTCAAACGGTTGTGGGTTGAAGCCTCAATCCAGAGAGTTGACCATTTAATAACCGCCAGTGCTCACGGTGATAGTTTATATGTCAGTCTTTCTGTTCTTTTATCCATTATTTTCTTACACTCAGGAGGAGGAATTAAAGACAGAGAAACTCAGGACAGTTTCTCCATCCAGCAAAGGACGGGTTCCTGGGACATCGTTGCTGCTTTGACCTTCCCGCCCTCTCCAAAAATACAAACAACATCTCCCTCCTTGGATTTGCAAAGGGAGTTCTGACTGCCGGGCCCGGGCCAGACTGGGGCCTGGTCCAATAATAACCACAGAGACCGGCTCCAGTGTGTCAATAACAGAGGCTGCTGGTAATCTTACATAAAGAGAGGCAGGGGTTCTAATAAACATCTGACTGTTATAGGGTGTGAAAGTGTGAGGAAGCAATGATGTTTAGGGCCTTAGCGCAGGCTTCTGTGTTATGGTGAGTGACCCAGGGATTTGTGTGGTAAAAGCGGAGCGGAAACATCATGACAGAGGCCCGTGTGACTGACTCCACCTGACTGAGAGCTGTTATACCCAAGGGGAGAACAATCATGGCGGACTCCAGAGATTTCTGATATCTGCAGGGTCAATGCTGCATCTGTCAGAGGAACAGAAAATAATCTGCTCCCTCTCATTCTTACCGACAGTTCTCCATTTACACAGACACGCAAGGGCCGGACCCGGCAGCTTGTCGAAACCGATGTTTAAATCTTCAGCTTGAGGCACATGATGACTGAAAGGATTGAACACCAAAACCTCACCAGAGGAAAAATCAGAGCCGAAAATGTTAAAGATGATCGTGCTTTCTACTAAACAAGCTCTATTCAGTGTTATTATTTTGTTCAAGGTAGTGGTTTGTAAACAGTAGTGAACTTCTGAATGATTCCTGGCAATTATCGACACACACACACTCAAGCGCTGTCAAAAGACAGGATTAGCAGAAGACGAAAGCTGTATAATTATTGCATTTTATTTGGGCTCAATGAGGGACAGAGGTAGATATAGGAAAGGCGCTGGGACAATGATATAGATGAGCATTTCAATTGACCCCATTCCCTGTAATCCTTCAAATTTTAACCCCTTCAAGTATTTATCGAATTCATTTTACAAAGTTGCTATTAATCTAATTCCATCACCCTTTCAAGCTGTGCATTCCAGTTCAGAACAACTCGCCGTGTTAAAAAAATAAACAATTACCCTCCTGTCTTCCTGTTCAATAAAGTAAAATTGCGTCCCCTGGTTAACGACCCTCCTACCAGTTGAAATAGTCTCTCTTCATTCACACTATCGAAACTTTCATGATTTTGAACGCTTCCATTTAATAGACACGCAGAGAGGTGGAGAGAGATACATTAGAGAGATAGACAGAGATACAACTAAGGGAAGGAGACTTAAAATGAAAAAGGGAGACGGAATGTTGCAGAGAAACAGAGGAAACAAGCTTGGAGGGAAAGTGTATGTGCAGGGAGTGTGTGCGCGTGGCGGGTGGCGGGGGGCGGTGTTGGTGGGGTGTGGAGGGGGAGTTGGAGTGGGGGCGGGTGGTGGAGCATGACAACGAAAAATGAAAGGTAGCAAGATCTCATTTCCCCGCTTCAGGGACTCGAGGGAGCTCAGTGACTGACCATCCAGTTATGTCCTGGAAATGGAAGATCTAAACGGATCACACAGGCTCATTTGTAAATGTCACCGCAATGTGATCTGTGTGACTCTGCCCTGACTCTGTGGCCAGATATAGGCCGCCTTGACAGATGTTCTCACCAGATTGTGGCCCCTGGATTTATTTTCTGCTCAGAAGTGAGATGTGCGGTTTGGAACCGGCAGCAGAGAAACAGGAAGTTGTGTTACCTGAGAATGAAACAGCAGGCGTCAGTTTCATGTTATCACCGTGAACAGTCTTCCTGCCTGTGAGGGTGAACTCACTCTAACAGCATCAAGAGCAACCACACAGATTGCTGCCGGCCTCCGCGTTACATTCACCTCCATTCCCAATTTAAACAATTAAATAAATGAGGTTATTTTGGTTATAACATATTAACTGAAGGCGAGATGGACTGAAGGTTATCACTGGGAGAAAAGAGGGGAAATTAAAACAATAATACCGCTCACAGGGGGTTATTCTAAAATGGAAAGTTTTAAGAGGGTTTGGTGCTGCCTGAGAGAAAGAGAGGAGAGAGATTAAGTCAGTGAGCTGGTGTTCTTATGGCACTGAATTTTCCTCTGATGAGGTTTTGACATTAATCTTTTCAGTGATAATGTGCTTTAAGCAAAATATTTAAACATTGGTTCTTCGTAGCTGCCAGATCCGGCCCTTGTGAGTCTGTGTAAGTGAGTTAAGTGAAGTCTGAGAGAGGGAATAGAGGTTAACTGATTTTCGTGTAGTCTGAGACAGAGGAAGAGAGGGAAGAAGTTCAGTGAGTCATTTGAAAGATGTATGTTCCTTGACAACGGAATGGCCAGCTTGGCATTACTTTCCAGAGCACTCAAGACAATGCATTATCGATAAATATTAATGGCAGCATAGGCAGCAGATAGATATATTATCAATAAACTATCGTAACGTGCTGAAAAATAATTATAATATCTTTTGCAAGCAATAAAGCATGATATGTTCTAGACGTACCCGCATCCACAACCACGCATACAGCTGCAGACATTCACACACACAGCCACACACACACACACAGCTACGCAGACACACAAACAGTGACACACACACACACACAGACACAAACACAGTCACACACACACACAGACACAAACACAGTGACACAGACTCGCACACACAGACACACACACAGTGACACACACACACACAGTGACACGCACACACACACAGACACACACACAGTGTCACACACATATGCACACACACACACACACCTTTCCCACACAAGAACAATGGTTATTCGGAGCCTGCGGCCGTCCATTCGCCTGAGGTTGCGGCTTCAGACCCTGTCTCTCACAATCAGTGGCCAAGCCAAAAGCAAACAGAAATTCCTATTGGAAGAGTGAAAAATATCTGGAGATTAAAGAAAACTGTGAGCAATTGCCACTGATCAACTCAAGTATGAATTGTTCACCTCTAACACAATGCAGTTTGTGACTAAGTTGTGTAATGTGCAGTGTAATGTGGTTCACCTTTATTTCTATTCCTCAATCTCATTGATGAAGGGAATGTTACAAGATTCACCCCAACCTTTCAACACAAACATTACACACATCACACTACAGCAGTTATAAATTGCACACAACGTCTAATAGTTGGTAACAAGATTAAATGTATTCTTCCAAAACCTTTTTATCTGCAGGATATTATAACATTTTAAAAATTAATACCCACCTATCCACCTGGCTCTCTCTCCAGCTCTATCCAGTTATCAGAGGCTTTTTATAGTGCAGTAATAACTGAGACTTGGTCTAGTGTATTAATAAAGGGGATAGGACCTTTATAATATAAGGTGAGACATAGAAGAGTACAGTAATGAATGAAGCAGCCTAATACAGTAATATCACAGGATCATAGAATCACAGAACTTTAACGGCACAAAAGGAGACTATTTTGCCCATCTTGTCTGCATCAGCTCTCCAAATGAGCACTCTGACCTAGTGCCATTGCCCTGGCTTTTCCCCGCACCTTTGCACTTTGTTTCTATTCAAATAATCATTTCATGCCCTCTTGAATGCCTCAGTTGAACCTGCCTCCCTCACACTTCCAGGCAGTGTATTCCAGACCCGAACCACTCGTTGTGTGAAAAAGCTTTTTCTCACGTCACATTTGCTTCTTTTACAAATCACTTTAAACCTGTGCCCTCTCGTTCTTTATCCTTTTACAAATGGGAACAACTTCTTCCTCTCTACTCTGTCCAGCCCACTCATGATTTTTAAAACTTCAATCAAATCTTCTCTCAGCCTTCTCCTCTCCATGGAACAAAGTCCCAACTTCTCCAATCTACCCTGATAACTGAAGTTTCTCATCCCTGGGAATATCCTTGTAAACCTCTTCAGCACTCTCTTCAATATCTTCACATCTTTCCTTTAATATGGTACCAAGGACGGTACACAATATTCCAGCTGAGGTCTAATGAGGGCCTTATATAAATTCTGCATAACCTCCCTGCTCTTGTACTCAATGCCCCTATTAATAGAGCCCAGGATATTATATGTTTTAGTATCTGCTCTCTCCACCTGTCCTGCCACTTTCGATGATCTATGCATAAAGACACCCAAGTCTTTCTGCTCCTGCACTCCTTTCAAAACTCCACCCCTTATTTTATATTGTCTGTCCATGTTCCTCCTCCCAAAATGCATCACCTCACACTTCCCCACATTGAACTTCATCTGCCACCTATCTGCCCACGCCACCAACTTGTCTGTGTCCTCTTGAAGTTCCACACCGTTCTCCTGGCAGTTTACAGCACTCCCAACAGTTCGTAACACTGCCAAGCTTCGTATCAACCGCAATCTTTCAAATTGTCCTCTGCACACCAAGGTCTAGATCATTAACATATATCAGGAAAATCAAGTGTCCCAATGCCGACCCCAGGGAAACTCGACTATAAACCTTCCTCCAGCTCGAAAAGCATCCATTGACCATTACTCCCTGCTTCCTTTTTCTCAGCTAATTTTGTATCCACATTGCTTCTGTCACTTTTATTCCATGAGCAACAACTTTTCTCACAAGTTGGTTACCAGGTAAATCCTAATATAATACAAACGGAGACTTTGTGCAATGCAACAGCAGCTCAGGAATTGTCAGTTGCAGTATATATAGGGGCACGGCTATGTGCATTAATAAATGAAGCATCATATAATGTAATAGAGATAGAGACATAGCCTAGTGCAGTAATAACTGAGAAAAGGTCAATTGCAGCGTATAAAGAGGCATGGTCCAGTGCATTAATAAGTTAAACTGCAGATAGCGTTATATACACAGATACAGTGCTGAGAGAAAGATAAAAGGAGAAATAGTAAGTAATTGGGCAAACTAATAGAATGTTATCATTTATTATGAGGGGAATTGAATACAAATGTATGGAAGTTATGTTTCAGTTATACAGGGCACCAGTGAGATCATGTTTGGTGTACTGTGTACAGTATTGGTCACCTTATTTAAGGAAGGATGTAAATGTGTTGTAAGAGGTTCAGAGAAGGTTTATTAGTCTAATACTTGGAATGGGTGGGTTGTCTAATGAGGAATGGTTGGACAGACTAGACTTATATCTTCTTGGGTTTAGAAGCATAAGAGGCGACTTGACTGAAACATATAAGATCCTGAGTGGTCTTGACAGGGTGGATGTGGAGAGGATGTTTCCTCTTGTGGTAGAATCTAGAACTAGGGGTCACTGTTTAAAAATAAGGTGTCGCCCATGTAAAACGGAGATGAGGCGAATTTGTTTTCATTCTCAGGGTCGTGAGTCTTTGCGAATCTCTTCCTAAAAAGGCAGTGGAAGCAGAGCCTTTGAATATTTTTAAGGCAGAGGTGGATAGATTCTTGCTAAGCAAGGGGGTGATAGGTTATCAGGGGTCGGCGGGATGCAGATTTCATGTTACTATCAGATCAGCCATGATATTATTAAATGGCGGAGCAGGCTCGAGGGCCTGAATGGCTTACTCCTGTTCCTTGGTCGTATGCTCGTATGTTCGTATGGTCCAGTACAGTCATCACTGAGACACGGTCAGCAGGTCAAGGACAGTGATCACTGAAGCATGGTTCAGTGTAAAATAATGAAACACAAGGTGCAGTGAAATATAAATTAAAACATGGATTTCCTACAGTGTGAACTGGAAAAGGGTAAATTGGAGTGTCCACAGAAGCATGGCCTAATGTAGTAATAACTGACGCAAGACCTAATGATATAAACAGCAGCAGGGTCAGGTGCAGTGGTAACTGGGAAAGGACCAATTGAAACACAAGTAGAGATATGGATGGCTGCAGTAATAAACAAGATAGGGCCCATTGTACTATTAACAGTTATGTTTACCGATACAACAATAACTAAAACAAAGTGTAATCTAGCATTTACCGTTACACATGAGGGCATGAAATAAATTGAACAGGGAATGTATAGGAATTATTAAAACAGGGCCTTGAATGACATAAACTGAGGTAGGGTCTAGCGCAGTGAGTCCTGATGCAGGGCCTGGATTATTATAGGCTGAGACAGGGCCTAGTACAGTGATTACTGATACAGGGTTTAGATTGATATAAACTGAGACAGGGTCCAGTGAAGTGATTACTTATACAGGGCTGAGATTAATGTCAACGGAGGCAGAGTCCAATGCAGTAATTGCTGATACAGGTTCTAGGCTGATACAAAAACAGAAAATACTGGAAAGACGCCATCCCATTCTCTCAGTTCCCTCGCCTCCTTCACATCTGTTCTGATGATGCCGCTATCCAAAACATTGCTTCTGACATGCCTTCCTTCTTCCTTAACCAAGGTTTCCCACCCATTGTGGTTGACAGGGCCCTCAACCGTGTCCGACCCATCTCCCACGTCTCTGCTTTCACGCATTCCTCTCTCTCCCAGAATCATGATAGGGTCCCCCTTCTGATCACATTTCACCCCGCCATCCCCGCATCCAAAGGAACATCCTCCGCCATTTCCGCTAACTCCAACATGATGCCACAACCAAACACATCTTCCATTCAACACCCCACCCCCACCCACCCACCCCTGTCAGCATTCCGCGGGGACCGTTCCCTTTGAGACACCCTGGTCCACTCCATCACCCCCAACACCTCATCCCTTCCCATGGCACCTTCCCAAGCAATCAGATAAGATGCTACTCCTGTCCCTTTCCCTCCTCCCTCCTCACCATCCAAGGGCACAAATACTCCTTTCAGGTGAAGTCCCGCTTCATTGCACCTCCTTCAATTTCATCCACTGCATTCGCTGCTCCCAAAGCAGTGTCCTCTAGATTGGGGACACCAAACACAGACTGGCAGACGGCTTTGTGGGACACCTTCAGTCTGTCTGCAAGCATGACCTAGGCCTTCCTGTCCCTTACAATTTCAACACACCATCCTGCTCTGATACCCACATGCCCTTCTTTGACCTGCTGCATTGTCCCAGTGAAGCCCAACGCAAACTGGCGGAACAGAAACTCATCTTCCGATTATGCACTTTACAGCCTTATTCATTTATTCATTGTTTTATCCTCTTTTTTAACCCCTTTTTTTATTCCTTTTTATACCGTTTTTCCCCAACCACTGCCCCCTCCCCCTACCACACCCCCAAAAGGGCCATCAGTTACTTGTTCCATGTTGTTCTTTCACAGTGTACTGATTCTGGCTCTGCTGTTAACACATTCGGCTTTCTTACCTTTATGACTCTATTAGCACCTACTTTAGCCTTACCACTGCCATTAACACTCCCTTTTTCCTTTTATCTATGATATTTTTGTCAGTGTCACCTTACCCCCACCTATTGATTGCCTTCTATCCAGCCTGACCTGCTCCATCCTGCTTAAACAGCAAATGTCATCACATTTTGACTTTTCTTTAGCTCTGAGGAAGGTCATACGGTCTCAGAAAGTTAGTTCTGCCTGTCTCACCACAGGTGCTGTCAGACCTGCTGTGATTTTACAGCATTTTATGCTTTTCTTTCAGATTTCCAGCATCCGCACTATTTTGCTTTTATCCAGATTGATATAAACTGAGACAGTGCCTCGTGCAGTGCTTACTAATGGAGGGTCTAGATTATCATGAACTGAGACAGGGCCTCGTGCAATGCTTACCGATACAGGGTCTAGATTAATGTAAACTGAGACAGGCTCACATGCATTGATGACTGATACAGGGTCTAGATTAATATGAACTGAGACATGCTCGAGTGCAGTGATTACAGACACAGGATCTAGATTAATATGAACTGAGACAGGGTCTAGTCCAGTGTTTACTGATACAGGGTGTCGATCAATATAAATTCAGACAATGTCCAGTGCAGTGATTACTCATACGGAGTCTAGGTTGATATACACTGAGGCAGGCCATAGTGCAGTGATTACTCATACAGAGCTGAGATAAAAATAAACTAGGACAGGGGCTACTGCAATGATTACTGATACAGGGTGTAGATCAATATAAACAAAGACAGTGTCCTTTGCACGGATTATGATATAGGGTCTAGATCAATAAAAACTGAGGCAGTGTCCAGTGCAGTAATTACTGATACAGGGTCTAGATTAATAAAACTTGAGATGGGGCCAAGTGCAGTGATTACTGTTGCTGGGTCTACGTTGATATAAACTGATGCAGGGGCTAGTGCAGTGGTTACTCATCAAGGATCTAAATTAATATAAACTGAGACAGGACCAAGTGCAGTGATTAATGATACATGGTCTAGGTCAATATAAACTGAGGCAGTGTCCAGTCGAGTGATTACTGATACAGGGTCTTGATTAATATGAACTGAGACAGGGTATAGTGCTGTGATTACTGATACAGGCTGCAGCTTGATATAAACTGAGACAGGGCATTGTGCAATGATTATTGATACAGGGTCTAGATAAACGTAAACTGGGACAGGGGCTAGTGCAATGATTACTGTTACAGTTACATCAAATAAACTGAGTCATTCCCTAGTTCTGTCATTACTGATACAAGTTCTGGACTAATATAAATTGAGTTAAGGCCTAGTGCAGTGATTACTGATACAGGATATAGATTGATATAAACTGAGGCATGGCATAGTGCAGTGATTACTGATACAGGGCCTAGATTAATAGAACTTGAGACAGGCCAAGTACAGTGATTACTGCAATTGGGTTTAGATTGATATAAACTGATGCTGGGTCTAATGCAGTGATTACTGACACAGGATCTAGATCTATATAAACAGAGACAGGTGAGAGTGCAGTGATTACTGATCCAGGGTCTATATAAATATATACTGGGATGGGGGCCAGTGCAGTGATTACTGATACAGGGTCTGGACTCTTATAAACTGAGGCATTTTCTAGCTCTGTCATTATTCATACAGGGTGTGGATTAATATAAACTGAGACAGGGTCGAGCAAAGTGATTACTGATACAGGATCTGGATTGATATAAGCAGAGGCAGGCCATAGTGCAGTGATTACTGATATGGGGTCTAGATCAATATAAACTGAGGCAGAACATAGTGCAGAGATTACTGATACAGGGTCTAGATTAATGTAAACTGAGACAGAGCCGAATGCAGTGATTACTGATACAGGGTCTAGATTAATGTAGACTGAGACAGAGCCTAGTGCAGTGATTACTGATACAGGGCCGAAGTGAATATAAAGTAGGACAGAGGCTAGTGCAGTGATTAATGATACAGAATCAGGATCAATATAAACTGAGGCAGTGCCCATTGCAGTAATTACTGATTTAGGGACCAGATTAATATGAACTGAGACAGGCCATAGTGCAGTGATTACTGATTTAGGGACCAGATTAATATGAACTGAGGCAGGCCATAGTGCAGTGATTACTGATACAGGGTGTAGATCAATATAAACTGAGACAGGGCCTAGTGCAGTGATTACTGATAGACGGTCTAGGTTGATATAAAGTGAGGCAGGGCCTAGTGCAGTGATTACCGACACAGGGACTAGAGTAATATAAACTAGGTCAGGGGCTAGTGCAGTGATTAATGATACAGGATGAGGATCAATATAAACTGAGACAGTGTCCATTGAAGTGATTACGGTTACAGGGTGTACATCATTATAAACTGAGATAAGGTCCAGTGCAGTGATTAATGATGCAGGGTCTGGATTAATATAACATGAGACAGTGTCTTGTGCAGTGATTACTGATCCAATGTCTTGAAACTTATAAAACTGAGATAGTGTCTGGTGCAGTGATTACTGATACATGGTCCAGATTAATATGAACTGAGGCACGGCCTAGTGCAGCGATTACTGATTTAGGGTCTAGATTGATATAAACTAAGACAGGGCATATCAAGTGATTACTGATACAGGGTCTAGGTTAATAGAAACTGAGAGAGGGCAAAGTGCAGTGATTATAGATGCAGGGTGCAGGTTATTATAACCAGAACAGGGACGAGTGCAGTGATTACTGAAACAGGGCCTTGATTAATATAAACTGAATCAGGCTCTTGTACAGTAATCACTGACACACGGTCTGAACTAACATAAACTGAGACAGGGCCTGGTGCACTATTCACTGACACAGGTCCCAGATAAATATAAATGGGACAGGGGCTCGGGCAGTGATTACTGCTGCAGGGGCTGAATTAATATAAACTTTGATAGGGCCTAGTGCAGTGATTACTGATACAGGGTCTAGACTGATTTTAAAAAAACCGAGGCAGGGCATAGTGCAGTGATCACTGATACAGGGTCCAGATTAATATAAACTGAGACAGGGCCTAGATAAATATAAACCAGGAGATGGGCTAGTGCAGTGATTAATGATACAGGATCATGATCAATATAAACTGAGACAGTGTCCTTTGCAGTGATTACTGATACAAGATCTAGATCAATATCAATGGAGATAGGGCCTAGTGCAGTGATTACTGATAGAGGCTCTGGACTAATATAAACTGAGACAGGGCCTCGTGCAGAGATTACTGATACAGGGTCTTGATTGATATAAACTGAGGCAGGGCATTGTGCAGTGATGACAAACGCAGGCTCTATGTTAATATAAACTGTAACAGGGTCTCGTTCAGTGATTTCTGATACAGGGTCTATTTAATATAAACCGAGGGAAGGCATATTGCAGTGATACAGAGCCTAGATCAATATATATGGAGACAGTGTTCATTGCAGTGATTACTGATGCAGGGTCTTGATTAATAAAAGCGGAGACACTGCCAAGTGCAGTGATTACAGATACAGGGTCTAAGTTGATATAAACTGAGGCAGACCATAGTCAGTGATTACTGATACTGTGTCCAGATAAATATAAACTGAGACAGGCTCTAGTGCGGAAAGAACCGATGCAAAGTCCAGATCAATAGAAACTGATGCAGGTCTAATGCAGTGATAATTGATACAGGGTGTAGATTAATATAACCTGAGACCGGGCCTATTGCAGTGATTTCAGATACAGGGTCGAGATTGATAAAAACTGAGGCAGGGCATGGTGCAGGGATTATTGATACATGGTCGAGATTAATCTAAATTGAGACATGATTTGGTGCAGTGATTACTGATACAGAATCAGGATCAATATAAACTGAGACAGGGCCCTGTGCAGTGATTACTGTCACAGGGTCTAGCTTAATATAAAATGTGGCAGGGCCGAGTGCAGTGATTACTGACACATGGTCTCAATCAATATTAACTCAGACAAAGTCCAGTGCAGCGATTACTGATACAGGGCCTGGATTAATATAAACTGAGTCAGGGTCCAGTGCAGTCATTAATGATACAGGATCTAAATTAATATAAACTGAGACAGGGTCTAGTCCAGTGTTTACTGATACAGGGTCTCAATCAATATAAACTCAGACAATGCCAAGTGCACTGATTACTGATACAGGATCTAGATTAATATAAACTGAGGTATGCTCTATTGCAGTGATTACAGACACAGGACCTAACTTAATATAAACTGAGACAGGTTCTTGTGCAGTAATTACTGATACAGGGTCTCAATCAGTATAAACTCAGACAATGTCCAATGCAGTGATTACTGAAACAGGGCCGAGATAAATATAAATTGAGGCAGGGCCTACTGCAGTGATTACTGATACAGGGTCTAGGTTAATAGAAACTGAGAGAGGGCCAAGTGCAGTGATTATAGATTCAGGTTGCAGATTATTATAACCAGAACAGGGACGAGTGCAGTAATTACTGAAACAGGGCCTTGATTAATATAAACTGAGACAGGCTCTTGTACAGTAATTACTGATACATGCTCTGAACTAACATAAACTGAGACAGGCCCTGGTGCAGTGTTCATTGATATAGGACCTAGATAAATATAACTGGGATAGGGGCTCGGGCAGTGATTACTGATACAGAGTCGAGGTTAATATATATTGAGACAGACCTAGTGCAGTGATAACTGAAACAGGGTCTAGATTCATAAAAAAAGCTGAGGCAGGGTATAGTGCAGGGATTACTGATACCGGGCCGAGATTAATATAAACTCAGAGAGGCTCAAGTGCTGTGATCACTGATATAGGGTCCAAATTGATATAAAATGACATAGGGTCTAGTGCAGTGATTACTGATACAGGGCTTAGATTGATATAAACTGAGACAAAGCCCAATGCCGTGATTTGTGTTACAGGGTTGGATGCATATAAAATGGGACAGGGTCTAGTGCAGTGATTACAGATACAGGGTCCAGATTAATATAAACTGAGAAACAGTCCAGTGCAGTGCTTTTAGGTGAAAATTATTATTACCAGAACAGGGTCAAGTGGAGTGATTACTGAAACAGCGTCTTCATTAATATAAACTTAGGCAGGCTCTTGTGCAGTAATTACTGATACAGGGTCTGAACCAACATAAAATGTGACAGGCCCTGGTGAAGTGTTCACTGATACAGGGCCTAGATAAATATAACTGGGACAGGAGCTCTTGCAGTGATGACTGCTGCAGGGACTAAATTAATATAAACTGAGATTGGATCTAGTGCAGTGATTACTGATAAAGGGACTAGGCTAATATAAAGTGAGACAGAGTCTAGAGCAGAGATAACAGATGTGGGACCAAGATCAATATAAACTGAGACAGGGTCTAGATCAATATCGACTGAGACAGTTTCTACTGCAGTGAATACTGATACAGGGTGTTGATTAATAAAAACTGAGACAGGGCCTACTGCAGCGATTAATGTTACAGGGGCTAGATTAATATAAACTGAGAGAGCCTCAAGTACAGAGATTACAGATACAGGGTCTAGATTAATATAATCTGAGACTGGTCTAGTGTAGAGATGACTGATACATGGCCTAGCTCAGTATAAATTGAGGCAGTGTCCAGTGCAGTGCTTACTGACACGGGGTCTTGATTGATAGAAAATGCGGCAGAGAACAGTGCAGTGATTACTGATGCAGGCTCTAAATTAATGTAAACTGAGACAAGGTCTAGTATGGTGATTACTGATACAGGGTCTCGATTGATAAAAACTGAGGCAGGGCAGAATATAATTCTAAAATTGGCTTTGTTGTAGGAGATAGAGGATGATGACAGAAGGATGCTTTAGTTAGTGGAAGCCAGTGTCCAGTGGCGTAGCACAGGGATCTGTGCTGGGTCCCCTATTATTTGTCATTTATATAAATGACATAGATGACTAGATTAAGAGAAACTGAGACAGGTTCTAGTGCAGTGTTTACTGATAGATGGTCCTGGTCAATATAAACTCAGACAATGTCCAATGCAGTCATTACTAATACAGGGTCTAGATTAATAGAATCTGAGACAGGGTCCAGTGCAGTGAAAACTGATGCAGGGTCAAGATTAATATAAACTCAGACAATGCCCAGTGCAGAGATTATTGATACAGGGCAGAGACAAATATAAACTGAGACTGGGCCTACTGCAGTGATTGCTGATACAGGGTCCGGATCAATCTAAACTGAGACAATGTCCAGTGCAGTGATTACCGATACAGGGTCTAGATTAATATAAACTGAGACAGAGCCTAGTGTGATGATTACTGATACAGGGTCTAGACGATAATCACAGAGGCAAGGCATAGTGCAGTGATTACTGATACAGGATCTCGATTAATGTAAACTGAGACAGAGCCTAGTGCAGTGATTACTGATGCAGGGCCGAGGTAAATATAAAGCAGGACAGAGGCTAGTGCATTGATTAATGATACAGGATCAGGGTCAATATAATCTGAGACAGTGTCCATTGAAGTGATTACTGATACATTGCCTATATTAATATGAACTGAGGCAGGGCCTAGTGCAGCGATCACTGTTTTAAGGCCTAGGTTAATATGAACTGAGGCAGGCCATATTGCAATGATTACTGAACAAGGCTCTAGGCTAATATGAACTGAGACAGGGCCTTGTGCAGTGATTACTGATACATGGTCTAGATCAATATAAACTGAGGCTGTCTCCAGTAGAGTGATTACTGATGCAGGGTCTTGATTAATATAAACTGAGACGGGGTCTAGTGCAGTGATTACTGATACAGGCTCTAGCTTGACAGACACTGAGACAGGGCATTGTGCAGTGATTACTGATACATGGTCTAGATAAATATAAACTGGGACAGGGGCTAGTGCAGTGATTACTGTTACAGTGTCTGACTAAAATAAGTGGAGGCATTCTCTAGTTCTGTCATTACTGATGCAGGTTCTGGACTCATTTAAACTGAGATAAGGTCTAGTGCAGTGATTATTGCCATAGGGTTTAGATTGATATAAACCGATGCTGGGTATAGTGCAGTGATAACTGGCACAGCGTCCAGATCAATATAAACAGAGACAGGGGCTAATGCAGTGGTCTGGACTCATATAAATGGAGACAGGGTCCAGCAAATTTATTACTGATATATGACCTAGATTGATATAAACTGAGGCAGGCCATAGTGCAGTGACTAGTGACGCAGGGCCAAGATAAATAAAAGCGAGGACAGCGGCTAGTGCAGTGATTAATGATACGGGGTCTAGATCAATATAAAGTGAGGGTGTGCACTGATTATTATACAGGGTTTGATTTATATAAAATGAGACAGGCTCTAATGCCAGGATTACTGATACAGGGTCTGGATCAATATAAAATGAGACAGTGTCCAGTGCAGTGATTATTGATACAGGGTTTAGATTAATATAAACTGAGACAGAGCCTAGTGCGATGATTACTAATACAGGGTCTAGATGATAAAAACTGAGACAGACCCTAGTGCAGTGATTACTGATTCAGGGCCAAGGTAAATATAAAGTAGGACAGAGGCTAGTGCATTGATTAATGATACAGGATCAATATCAATATAAACTGAGACAGTGTCCATTGCACTAATTACTGATGCATGGCCTAAATTAATATGAACTGAGTCAGGGCCTAGTGCAGTGGTTACTGATTTAGGGTCTAGATTAATATGAACTGAGGCAGGCCATATTGCAGTGATTACTGACACAGCGACTAGATTAACATAAACTAGGACAGTGGAGAGTGCAGTGATTAATGATACAGGACCAGGATCAATATAAACTGAGACAGTGTCCATTGAAGTGATTACAGTTACAGGGTGTACATCAATATAAAATGAGACAGTGTCTAGAGCAGTGATTACTGATCCTAGGTCTTGGTAAAAATAAAACTGAGATAGTGTTTAGTGCAGTGATTACGGATACGTGGTCTTGATTAATATGAACTGAGGCATGGCCTAGTGCAGCGATTACTGATTTAGGGTCTAGATTGATACAAACTAAAGTAGGGAAAATTGCAGTAATTGCTGATGCAGGGTCTAGATTGAAATAACCTGAGGCAGTACATATTGCAGTGATTACTGATACAGGGTCTAGGTTAATAGAAACTGAGAGAGGGCCAAGTGCAGTGATTACTGATACAGGGCCTAGATTAATAAACAAAATGATGCCTGGCATATTGCACAGAATCTAGCTTAATATAAACTGTGGCAGGGCCAAGTGCAGTGATTACTGACACATGGTCTCAGTCAATATGAACTTAGACAATGTCCAGTGCAGCGATTACTGATGCAGAGCCTAGATTAATATAAACTGAGGCAGGGCCTCATGCAGTGATAATTGATACAGGGTCTGGATTAATAGAAACAGAGAGAGGGCCAAGTCCAGTGATTACTGATAGAGGGTCTAAATTGATATAAACTGAGACAGGGCATATTGCAGTAGTTACTGATACAGTGTCCCAATCAATATAAACTGAGATAGGTCCAAGTGCAGCATTTACTGATACAGGGTCTGGATTAATATAAAGTGAGACAGGGCCTCGTGCAGTCATTACTGGTACAGGATCTAGATTAATATCACCTGAGACGGGGCTTAATGCAATTATTACTGATAGATGGTCTGGACTAATATAAACTGAGGCAGGCCATAGTGCAGTGATGACTGATACAGGATCTAGATTAATATAAACTGAGACAGGGTCTAGCACAGTGTTTATTAATACAGTGTCTCAATCAACAAACTCAGACAATGTTGAGTGCAGTGATTACTGATACAGGATCTAGATTAATGTAAACTGAGGTATGCTCTAGTGCAGTGATTCCAGGCACAGGATCTAGCTTAATATAAACTGAGACAGGTTCATGTGCAGTAATTACTGATACAGGGTCTCAATCAATATAAACTCAGACAATGTCCAATGCAGTGATTACTGATACAGGGCCGAGATAAATATGAACTGAGGCAGGGCCTACTGCAGTGATTACTGATACAGGGTCTAGGTTAATAGAAACTGAGAGAGGGCCAAGTGCAGTGATTATAGATTCAGGGTGCAGATTATTATAACCAGAACAGGGACGAGTGCAGTGATTACTGAAAAAGGGGCTTGATTAATATAAACTGAGACAGGCTCTTGTACAGTAATTACTGACACACGGTCTGAACTAACATAAACTGAGACAGGGCCTGGTGAAGTATTCATGATATAGGGCCTAGATAAATATAACTGGGACGAGGCTCGGGCAGTGATTACTGCTACAGGGTCTAGATTGACAAAAAAAAACCTGAGGCAGGACATAGTGCAGGGATTACTGATACCGGATCGAGATTAATATAAACGGAGAGAGGCTCAAGTGCAGTGATTACTGATATAGGGTCCAAATTGATATAAAATGACATAGGGTCTAGTGCAGTGATTACTGATACAGGGTCTAGATTGATATAAACTGAGACAAGACCTGGTGCCATGATTTGTGTTGCAGGGTTGGATGCATATAAAATGAGACAGGGTCTAGTGCAGTGATTACAGGTACAGGCTTTCGATTAATATAAACTGAGAAACAGCCCAGTGCAGTGCTTTTAGGTTCAGGGTGCAAATTATTATTACCAGAACAGGGTCGAATGCAGTGATTACTGAAACAGGGTCTTGATTAATATAAACTGAGAAACAGTCCTGTGCAGTGCTTTTAGGTTCAGGGTGCAAATTATTATTACCAGAACAGGGTCAAGTGGAGTGATTACTGAAATGGGGTCTTGATTAATATAAACTGAGACAGGCTCTTGTGCGGTAATTACTGATACAGGGTCTGAACCAGCATAAACTGAGACAGGGCCTGGTGAAATTTTCACTGGTACAGGGCCTAGATAAATACAACTGGGACAGGAGCTCTTGCAGTGATGACTGCTGCAGGGACTAAATTAATATAAACTGAGACTAGATCTAGTGCAGTCATTACTGATAAAGGGACTAGGCTAATATAAAGTGAGACAGAGTTTAGTGCAGAGATAACTGATGTGGGGTCAAGATCAATATAAACTGAGACAGGGTCTGTTTCAATGATTACTGATACAGGGTCTAGATCAAAGTCAACTGAGACAATGTCCGTTGCAGTGATTACTGATCCAGGGTCTTGATTGATAAAAATTGAGACAGGGCCTAGTGCAGTAATTAATGTTACAGGGTTTAGATTAATACAAATTGAGAGAGCCTCAAGTACATGGGTTACAGATACAGGGTCTAGATTATGATATTCTGAGACAGATCTAGTGCGGAGACTACTGATACATGGTCTAGCTCAATATAAACTGCGGCAGGGCACAGTGCCGTGATTACTGATGCAGGCTCTAAAGTAATGTAAGCAAGACAAGGTCTAGTATGGTGATTACTTATACAGGGTCAAGATTGATAAAAATTGAGACAGGGCAGAATATAACTCTAAAATTGGCTTAGTTGTAGGAGACAGAGGGTGATGACAGAAGGACGCTTTAGTTACTGGAAGCCAGTGTCCAGTGGGATCTGTGCTGCGTCCCCCATTATTTGTTATTTATATAAACGATATAGATGACTACATGTGGGGCAGGATTAGTAAGTTTGCGGATGACACAAAGATTGGCCGGTTGGTTAACAGTGATGTTGAGTGTTTTGGGCTACAGGAAGATATAGATGGAATGGTCAAATGGGCAGATAAGTGGCAGATGGAATTTAGCACTGAAAAGTGCGAGGTGATACACTTTGGAAGGAGTAATTTGACTAGGAAGTATTCAATGAATGGGATGACACTAGGAAGTTCTGAGGAACAAAGGGACCTTGGCGTGTGTGTCCATTGATCTCTGAAGGTGGAGGGGCATGATAGTGGGGTGGTGAAAAAGGCATATGGGACACTTGCCTTTATCAATCGAGGTTTAGGTTACAAAAGTAGGGAGGCCATGTTGGAGTTGTATAGAACCTTGGTGAGGTCACAGCCGGAGTACTGTATGCAGTTTTGGTCAACACATTATAGGAAGGATGTGATGCACTGGAGGGGGTGCAGAGGAGATTCACCGGGATGTTGTCTGGTATGAAACATTTAAGTTATGAAGAGAGGTTGGATAGACTTGGGTTGTTTTCATTGGAGCAGAGAAGACTGAAGGGAGACCTGATCGAGGTGTACAAGATTATGAGGGGCATGGACAGGGTGGATAGGGAGCAGCTGTTCCCCTTAGTTGAAGGGTCAGTCACGAAGGGACATAAGTTCAAGGTGAGGGGCAGGAGAGTTAGGGGGCTTTTGAGGAAAAACTTTTTTACCCAGAGGGTGGTGACGGTCTGGAATGCGCTGCCTGGGAGGGTGGTGGAGGTGGGTTGCCTTACATCTTTTAAAAAGTACCTGGATGAGCACTTGGCACGTCATAACATTCAAGGCTATGGGCCAAGTGCTGGTAAATGGGATTAGGTAGGTAGGTCAGGTGATTCTCACGTGTCGGTGCAGACTCGATGGGCCAAAGTGCCTCTTCTGCACAGTGTGATTCTGTGATAATATAAACTGATTACTGATACAGCTCTAGATCAATGTCAAGTGAGACAGCGTCTAGTGCAGTGATTACTGGCACAGAATTTAGATTAATATAAACTGTGACAGGGCCTAGTGCAGTGATTACTGACACAGGGATGAGATTATTATAAACTAAGACAGGGGCTAATGCAGTAATTAATGGTACAGGATCAGGATCAACATAAACTGAGACAGCGTCCTTTCCAATGATTACTGATAGAGGGTCTGGACTAATATAAACTGAATCAGGGCCTAGAGCAGCCATTACTAATACAGGGTCAAGATTAATAGAAACTGAGACAGGGTCCAGTGCAGTGTTTACTGATACATTGTCCTGATCAATATAAGCTCAGACAATGTCCAGTGCAGTCTTTACTAATACAGGGTCTAGATTAATAGAAACTGAGACAGGACCTAGTGCAGTGATTACTGATACAGGGTCAGGATTAATAAAAACTGAGACAGGCCTGGTGCAGAGATGACTGACACAGGGTCTAGATTAATGTAAACTGAGATAGGGTCTACTGCAGTGATTAATGATACAGGGTCTAAATTAATATAAACTAAGACAGTGTCCAGTGCAGTGATTCCTGATATATGGTCTGGACTAGAATAAACTGAGACAGGGCCAAGTACAAGAATTACTTCATCATTGACGCCCATATCCCAAGAACAAATTAAAATGCTGCAAAATACTGCGGATTCGGGAAATCTAAAGCAGGGCAAAAAACAGCCACTCAGCAGGTCAGTGGGCATCAATAGAGAGAGAAACAGGTCAAACGTTCAGGCCGATGACAGGTGCAAAATCTCCCTTGGTACCAATCTATAGAGCAGGACTGTTCTCCCCACTATCCTAGACCTGTATTCATTCTTCATCTAAAATCACATCTTATCTCGTCATTTTTTGCAGCTCTATTCATGGGAGCTTGCTGTGCACAAATCACCGGATGGATTTCCAACATTACAGCAGTGACTAAACTTCAACAAATGTACATCAATGAATTTCAAGGGCTTTAGGACGTCCTGGGGTCATAAGCAGCGTTCTATAAATGCAAATTCTTCCTAAATGTTAACATTTTAAAATGCTAGTTGTGATATGTTGAAAACTCTGAGATTAATATGATTATAGGTCGCTCCTCTGGCTGCTGTTTTAAATTGTCCATTTTTAATCGGTTAAATCTTCCAACAAGTTGACATTCAGTGTAATCCCAGCCTGTTCAAATATTCATCATTGATTGTGACAGTAGAACTTTCAGAATTGAATTATTAATTTAAATGTATTTTTAATTATTTGAAATAAATAACATCTGTTCTAATGGACGTTGAAAAAGTTTCTATTAATTTTGTACCAACTGTCAATATTCTTAAAATAAACCCTTGTTTTGAGTTGAAACCAATCAATAAGTGTCTGTGTTTATCTGGTTTTGCTGCCATGAACACTTCATTGAAACTAGTGAGGCATTTATGTAAATAAACACAGAAATAGAAGTCCCAGATTAGATTCTGGAGACACAAAAACACAACAAATATTTCCCCATCAACACAGCACAGAAATAGAGTCAAACATGCAAATACATCAACCGATTTCAGTAACAATTGTTTTTTGGGCATTTTTAAAATCAGTTATATGAGAATTATGTCAGGATGATATCTATGTTCAGAATTAAGAAAGATTCCCACTTATCATGAAATATAATGACATGGCAAATGTGTTTGTAAAGATTTCCTGTATCCTCTCTCTCTCTCTCTGTCTCTTTCTCCTCTCTGGTTCTGTGTCTTGTCTCTCCACCATGGGTCACTGTCTTTACTCCATAACATGAAGTCAATGCCTAGCCAATGTATTCTCTCAGCCCGATTCACGCACTTCAATCTAAATGGATCTAATGAAATGGATTGGAATCCGTAGAGGGAACTTTACTCTAAATCTGTTCTGAGCATTCACTGACCTGAGAGTGCTTGATGGGAAACTGCAGGTGAAACTTTACTCTGTATCTAACCTGTGTTGCAGACAGTAGCGAGGATTTGGTGTGGCTGTGCCGAAGGTTCTTTCCCTGTATCTAACCCCTGCTGTCCCTGCCTTTGGAGTGTCTGATGGGACAGTGTAGAGGGAGCTTTACTTTGCACCTAACCTGCACTGTGACTGCCCTGGGACCGTTTGATACCACTGTGTAGAGGGAGATTTACTCTGTATCTAAATTGTGGTATACCTGGCCTGGGAGTAATTGATAGGGCAGTTTAGAGGGAGCTTTACTCCGCGTCTAAACCATGCTGTATTTGACATGGCTGTGTTTGATGAGACAGTGTAAAGGGAGATTTGCCCTGTATCTAAGCCCTGGGAATGCCTGATGTGACGGTGCAGAGGCAGCTTTCCTCTATACCTGCCCCCAGTGTCGAGCTTCCTGGGAAATGCCTGATGAAGAATGCAGAGGAAACTTTACACTGCATAGAACCCTTACCCTACATGCCTTGACTGTGTTTGAGCGGACAATGTAGAGGAAGTTTTCCCCTGTATCTGAACGGTGTTGTACCTGCCCTGGGAATGTTTGATGGCGACAGTGTAGAGGGAGATTCACCCTGAATCTAACCCATGCTTTGCCTGCCTTGGGAGTTTTTCATGTGGCAATGTAGAGGGAACTTTACATTATTAATGTAGCCCCATGCTACACATGCCCTGGGGCTGTTTGATGGAGCCGTGGGCCTTGTCTATGCATTACACTAGACTGTGTCTAACCGTATCTAACCCGTGCTGTATCTGCCCTGGGAGTGTTTCATGGTGACAGTGTTAAGGGAGTTTCCCTCTCTCTAACCCGTGCTGCATCTTCCCTGGGAGTGTTCAGTGTGACAATATAGAGGCAGCTTTAAATTCTGTGCCTAGCCCCATGCTGCACCTGTCCTGGGAGTGTTTGATGGGACAGTAGACCCTGTCTCAATATTGCGTTCGACCGTGACCCTGTCCCTGTTTATATTACACAGACCAGACCCTGTCTCTGTTTATATTACAGTCGACCCTGCCTCTGTTTGTATTAGACTAGGCCCTGCCTCTGTTTGTATTACACTAGGCCCTGTCCCTGTTTATATTACACTCGACATGTCTCTGTTTATATTACAGTCAACCCTGCCTCTGTTTGTATTACACTAGGCCCTGTCCCTGTTTATGTGATGCTCAACATGTCTCTTTTTTTATATTCGATATGCCTCTGTTTATATTGCATGAGATGCTGTCTCTGTTTATATTGCACTAGGCCCTGCCCTGGTTTATATTACACTAGACCCTGTTTCTGTTTATGTTACACTGATCCCTGTCGCGGTTTACATTACATTAGACCCTGTCTCTGTTTATATTATACTAGGCTCTGCCCCTGTTTGTATTATACTTGATATGTTGCTGTTTAGATTACACTCGGCATGTCTCTGTTAATATATTAGATATGTCTCTGTTTATTTTGCACTAGATGCTGTCTCTGTTTATATTACATTAGATCCGTTCTCTGTTGATATTGCATTAGGCCCTGCCCCTGTTTATATTAAACTGGACCCTGTATGTTTATAATACACTAGACTCTGTCTCTATTTATATTACACTGGACCCTGTTTCTGTTTATATTACTCTAGACCCTGTCTTTGCTTCTATTAAACAAGGCCCTGTCTCTGTTTATATTATAATTGACCTGTCTCTGTATATATTAATCTAGAACTGTCTCTGTATTTCAGTAGACGCTGTCTCAATTTTGTGCAAGATCATATCTGTATTTAAATTACATTAGACCCTGCCTCAGTTATTACTGCACTGCACAAGTGCAATAATGTGGAAATTGGCTGGGGTGGAAATAGTGAAGATAAGGCAGCAAAATGGTGGGAACAATTATCATGGGGGCCTATTTAGATGTTATGACTTGTCCTCCCTGCATCCCAGATTTGTGTTCATGATCCGCAGACCTCTCTTATCTTGCAGCTGTTTAAATTAAACCATTTAACTCCTATTTCCAGGGTCTAGTTCAATAAAGTAAGGGAATATACTAATGTAATGTAAACAGAGGGGAATTACATAAATAACTGAGACAGGACCTAATGTTACAGAAACAGAAACATGGACAAGAGCAGTGACAATGAGACAAGCCCAGTGTTGTATGAACAGAGACATGGTGAAGAGCAGCAATAACTGAGACAGGGTCCCGTGTTACAGAAACAGAAACATGGATTAGAGCAGTGACAATGAGGCAGGCCCAGTATAATATGAACAGAGACATGGCGGAGAGCGGCAATAACTGAGACAGGGTCCCGTGTTACAGAAACAGAAACATGGACTAGAGCAGTAACAATGAGACAGGCCCAGTATAATATGAACAGAGACATGGTGGAGTGCAGCAATATTGACACCATATTGAAGTCCCACAGAACCAGATAAGATCTGGGTGGAGATACCTCCTGATGATTACCACCTATTGCCCTGCCTCAGTTGATGAATCTGTACTTCTTCATTTTTAGCACTGCGAGGAAGAAACACTGATGGTAGCAAGGGCAACGGATGTGCTGTGAATTTGCAAAATCAATTACCATTTGACAAGACCACGAATGCTGGGGCTGGATGAGTCCTGAATGACGTATCTGCCAGAATGGACCTGCCACAGATGGTTAGAGAGCCAAGACGAGGGAAAACCTTACCTGATCTCCGGCCCATCACACTATCGATATAGGTGTGATTGACCCCTGCACTGTCCTTGTGGAAACCAAGGCCGGTATTCACACTGAGCACATTCTCCATTGTGTTGTGCAGCACTGCCGCTGTACTAAACGGGATACATTCAGAACAGATCTAGCAGCTCAAAACTTAGCATCAACGAGACACTGTTGGTCATTAACAGCAGGATAGTTGCATTCAATCACACCTTGTAATCTCATGGACCAGAATATCTCTCACTCAAACCTTAGTGTGCCTATCCACAGATTCCTGAAGGTAGCAGAGCAGGTAGATGAGGTGGTTAAGAAGGCATATGGGTTACTTGCCTTTATTAGCTGAGGCATAAAACACAAGAGCAGGGAGGTTATGCTGGAACTGTATAAAACGTTGGTTAGGCCACAACTGGCGCACTGCATGCAGTTCCGGTCACCACATTTCTAGGAAGTATGTGACGGCACTGGAGAGAGTGCAGAGGAGATTTACCAGGATGCTATCTGGACTGGAGGGTCTGAGCTATGAGGAAAGATTGGTTAGGCTGGGGCTGTTTTCCTTGGAGAAACGATGGTTGAGGGGCTGCTGAGGGGCATAGGTAGGGTGGATAAGAAGGCACCTTTTCCATTAGTAGAAAGGTCAAAAACCAGAGAGCAGAGATTTTAGATAAGAGGTAGAAGGCTAAGAGGGGAGTTGACGAGAATCTTTTTCACCCAGAGGGTGGTAGGAATTTGGAACTCACTGCCCAAAAGGGCGATTGAGTCAGAAACTCTAGTAACATTTAAGAAGGATTTAAATGTTCGCTTAAGCTTCCAGGGCTATGGGCCAAGCTCAGGAAAATGGGATTAGTGTAGTCAGATCTTTGTTTACCGGGGCGGAAACGATGGGCCGAATGGCCTCCATCTGTGCTGTAAACGTCTACGAGTCTAACATCCAGCCTGGGAACAATGAGGATGTAGGACAGCAGGTCAGAAGCAAGACCGGGCATACCTGAAAATGATGAACCACAGCGTGAAGCTAGAACACTGTACGTAATGGACAACAGATCAGGTCCGTCCCTTTGCAGCTCAATCAGTCTACTCTCAATCATAAGTAAAGTGACTGAAGGTGTTGCCGACCTGCTCACCAAAGCTCAGACTAGATCCACCAGGATCAGCCAGCATCAAACCTCATTGTAAACTTGGTCTGAACATGGACAAGAGATGGAAGTTCCAGACATGATGTATGAGTGCTTCAGTACTTGATGTCAAAGTAGCTATTAACTGAGTGTGGTATCAGGGAGCCTTGGAAAGTGTCAGGACAACGGGAATCAGGGGCAAGTCTCTCCACTGGCTGGAGTAACACCTAGCGCATCTGAAGATGTTGTGTTGTTGGAGGCCAATCATCTCAGCACCAGGACATCATTCCAGGAGTCTTTCAGAGAAGTGTCCTTGGTCCAACCATCTTCAGCAGCTTGATCAATGGCCTTCCCTTCATCACCGGGTCAGGAGTGGGGATGTTCGCTCATATTTACACAGTGTTCAGTTCCATTCATGACCTCTCAGATAATGAAACCATCCTTACTTATTGCATCTCGAACTGGACAAGTTTGCGCTGATAAGTTGCAAGTGATATAAGCGGCACACAAGTGCCAGGCAATGACCAACTGCAACAATAGGGAAACCAAACATCTCCCCTTGACGTTCAAAAGACATTACCGTCGTTGAAACCCACCATCAACATTGTGCAGGTGCCATTGAACAGAAACTGAACTGGACCAGCCATATAAATACTATTGCTACAAGAGTAGGTCAGAGGCTGGGAATTCTGTGGTGAATAACTCACCTCCGGATTCCCCAAAGTCTTTCTACCATCTGCAAATTTGCAAGTCAGATGCCTGTTGGAAATTGTTTACTTTCCTTGATGAATGTAACTGCAGTAACACTCAAGAACCTCCACACCAACCAGGGAAATCAACCCCTTGATAGGCTCCTCATCCAGGAGTTAAACATTCACTCCCTTCGCCACCGACACACAGTGGCTGCAGTGTGTGTCATCTACAAGATGCACTGCAGCAACTCGCTAAGGCCTCTTCAACAACACCTTCCATACCTGTGACCTCCACCTTCCAGAATAACAAGGGCAACAAGCACATGGGAACACAATGCCCTGCATCCTCCTACACATACCACTCTATAGGTGGTAAATTGGCCTTTGGCGCCGGGAAAGAAGAGATATCTGAAATCTAATTCTGTTGACTGCACTGAAAATGAATATCAAGTGCTGTGTAGCATATACGGCCGATCCGATACCGTCCTTTCAGGCTACTGCCAGATACCGATTTCTAGCCTAACGTCTTTATTTATAATATTATCTTTCCATCTCACAGAAAAATGGAGTAATGCAGCCATAATTGAAACAGAGGCATAGATAAAAGCAAAATGCTGCAATGCTGGAAATCTGAAATAAAGACAGAAAATGCTGGACAGACTCAGCAGGTTGGACAGCATCTGTGGAGAGAGGAACAGAGTTAATGTTTCGAGTCCATATGACTCTTCTTCAGAAAGATAGCCTAGTGCTGTAGTTACAATGACCAATATAATGTAGACATAGTCAAGATTTAATATAACATAAACAGAGACAGGGCCTAGTGAAATATAAACAGAGAAAGAATCCACTGCAATACAAACTGAGATGGCTTCCAGTGGAACATTAATGAGATAGGGTCTATTTTAATAGAAACAGAGGCCTGATCCAGCACAATAGAAATAAAGTAGTCCCCAGGGAATTAATAATCGAACCAGGATCCTGTATAACATGGGAGGGACGATCGTGCAGTGGGAACGTCACTGGATTAGTAACCCAGAGATCCAGGCCTTTTCCCTGGGGATAGGGGTTTTAATCCCACTATGGCAGCATGTGGAATCCAAATTCAATTAATAAATCTGGAATTAAAAGCTCATCTCAATAATGGTGACCATGAAACTATATTCGATTATATTAAACATCCACCTGGTGCACCGATGTCCTTTAGGGAAGAAAACCTGCCGTCCTTACCCAGTCTGGCCTACATTTTTTTGTTCGTTCATGAGAATGGGAGCGGCGCTGGCTAGGCCAGCATTTATTGTCCATCCCTAATTGCCCCCTTGAGAACAGTGTGGCTTGTTAGGATGGGTTTTTACGACAATGGTTTCATGGTCATCATTAGATTTTTCGATTCAAATTTCACCATCTGCCGTGGTGGGATTCAAACACAGAGCCCCAGCGATTTACTAGCCCAGTGAGAATACCAGCACATCACCACCTCCCATACATATAACTCCAGACCCACAGCTTTGTGAAGCCCCATCCTCCATTTATTTGTTTACTTGTCCACCACCATTTACGACTGGATGTGACAGGACTGCAGAGGTAAATCCGATCGGTTTGAATTGGGAACTTCCAGACTGTGTGATATAAATAATGGTATTGACTGGTGCAATATTAATTGAAACAGGGTACATTGAAATATAAAGAAAGGCAGTGTTTGGTCTGACACAAAAATAGATGGAGTCCAATTTAAAAAGACAGAGACAGGGTCCAGTGCAAATTAACAGAGACAATGCCTGTTTCATAGAATGTATCCATCAAGATTTCACATCCATCTGCTGGCCAAACTTTGCAATTGCAGATACTGTGAAAATGTCGCTGTCAGGTTAGGTCTTTGACATTATTGTATCAAGAATCCACTTCCCCAGGTGTCACACCACATCGCCTTCTGTGGGAGGTGGTGTCAAAATTTAACAAAATTCAACTAATTGCAGGTGGTCGTGGCTGATTAGCGCACGTTAAAGTCAGCACCAGAGTAAAGCGGCCCAATTCCTGGTGATGTAACTTTGTTCATCTTGATCAAAGGGAGGGATGTTGACCAGGGCACTGTACAGAGACCATGGGAGCATTAATATCCAGCTCAACAAACATAGTGTTGGGAAGAGTTTATTGGTTCATGATACCACCTGAAAGACAGTTAGGGTCATTTTATTCAATAGTTAAGGGCTATGGAGCCTCCCAGGAAGCCAAGGTGCGATCTTAAGTTGAAGAACAAGATGCCATCTTGGTCTGTGTGTGTGTGTGTGTGTGTGTGAAGGCGATTGGGAGGGAGAGAAAGAGAGGGAGAAGTAAATCACATTGTTTGCAACTGAATTTCATGAAGATCCTGGACAAACTTCCATCTATGAAAGGTCACAGACACACAATGGAAACAAAGCCATTTCCGACGTGCTGATTGCTAAGGAGGCCAATTATTGTGAGGCAGGTTCTGCCACAAGTGCTGCACATGAAGCTAGAAAATGTCGTTGTGGCTTCTTTTTTTTCCCGGTGTTAGCCTGGATTACCAAACCACTACAGCCACTGGTCCACGTGGTGATTCACGCCAAACCACAGGAGGTGTCGCCATTTTCCTCAGTCGTCAGTTAGGTACACTCAGTTGTGATAATCGATATTTAGGGCCTTCACTTCAAGCATCGTTGAAGGGAGCTTTGGGCGTCCCACTGGTTGTCTGCCTCCGGCTCCCTCACCAAACAGAAAGTCCTTGTGTATGTGACCATCTTCCATCCTGCGAACGTTCCCAAGACACAAAAACCGCTGCTGTTTGATGAGTTCTGCAGTTTTGGGAGCTCTGCCTTTGACAGTACCACTGCATTCGTAACTTTATCCTGCCAGTACATACCCAAAATGCGCAGCAGGCAGTGAAGATGGAAATTGTGGAGCTTCATTTCTTGATAACTGTAATTCGTCCATGTTTCACAGCCATAGAGAAAGGTGCTGAGAACGCAGGCCTTATAAACCATCAGCTTGATCCTAAGGGCCAGTTTGATGTTATTCCAGGGGCGTTTCATGAGTCAGCCGAAGGTGGCAGCTGCTTTCCCCATGTGGGTATCAAGTTCTGCAGCAAGGAACAGGCTGCCTGTCACCTTGGAACCCAGGGAACGGAATTTACTTCCATCGGTTTGTTATTTAGTGTGATCAATGACGGAAATGCAACACCTTATCCCATGACCACGGTTTTCTCCATGCTTATAGTCAGGGAGAACAAGTTACAGGCATGGGAGAGACAGTCCATCAGTCTTTGTGGATGAGTTTCCATTTTGATGACAGAGTTATCAGCGTGGAGGAATTCTCTGATCAAGATTCAATGTGTTTATGTCTTCGCTTTCAGTCTTATAGATTGTGGAGCTTGTGGTCTGATCGAGTGTAAGTCGACTCCTTCCATATTTACAGGGAAGACAAAGATCAGCAGCATGGAGAAGGTACCCAACAGAGTGGGGATTGGACACAGGCCTGTTTCACTCCATTCTTCACTCCGAATCTGTCGGAAGTGGAATCATCAATCTGTGCAGTGCATGTTGTCATGGAAGGAGTGATTGAGACTGAGGCGCTTTGGTAAACAGCCAATTTTCCCAAAAATCTTCTAGAGTGGTGCTCTGCTGACGGTGTCCAGCGTGTGGAGCAAATCATGTCCAGAGTATAGCTTCCGATAAAAACATCACATTGTGCTTCAGCCTGCAACCAGATGAAGTCTTTAAAGCATGACCCGAGCAAAGGCCTTCCCCGTAACTCCATGAGTGAGATATCCCTGTAGTTGTTGTAGTCTCACCTGTCGGCTTTGTTTTCAGATGGTGTGTGATTTTTGCATCATTCACCTCCTGTGGAATGGATCTTATCTTTCAGCAGAGAAGAAGAAGGTCGTAAAGGCTGAGAAAGATAAATAATTATCAACACCAATTATTATCAATTCACGAAGGTAAATAATTATCTTCAAGAATTATCATCAATTCACAAAGATAAACAAATATATTCACCAACTGGCATCCATTCACAAAGATAAATAATGATATTCACCAACTAGCATCAATTTACAAAGATAAATAATTATATTCACCAATTATCATCAATCCACAAAGATAAATAATTATATTCACCAATTACCATCAATTCACAAGACAAATAATTATAATCAGCAATTATCATCCATTCCACAAAGATTAATAGTTGCATGAACCAAGCATTTTCAGCATTTTATTCCATACAAAATGTAATTGCAATTCATTTAATATCATTAACATTGATTGAGACCACACTGACCGTTCTATCAGCAAGGAATCACATCTGTCCCAGAATTCAATGGGAAATGGAATTAAATCAGACCGAGGATAATGAGCAGCTACCCAGAAGCCTCTGCGCTTTATTGACAAGTAACCAGCTCATAATCACACAGAAACTCCTGATATATAACTGGAATGTGTGAGGATTTGTAAAGTGATGGTATAAATAAAACTACTTGGACCTGACTGTAAGTTAATACGGCTCTCCAGTGAGTAATGTCTGTTACCTTCGCTAATTTGGGTGAGGATATGTTGAATGCTTTGTTTTACATGAAAGGACCACATGTTCAAAATATTACAATCCTCCATCCTAAACCAAATTATGTACCCGCTTTCTGTCTGAAAGATGATGATTCCCCATCAGCAGGGAAGAATCATCAGTACCGCAGGGACATCTCCAGCCTTCTCTTGGCGACGTTCAGCTCGATACCCTGGGGATGGAATACATCCAGAAAATCTGGAGGGACTGAAGGTATTGGACTGACACAAATGAAACACTGGACCTGCTTCAAGGTTTAAAGTAGTCAAGCACCAAGATAAGAAGGTAAAACAGTATCTTCCAGACGCGCCTATCGATACATCAATCAATTCATTCACTGATCCCTTCATCAAAATGTTCAGGCATCCAAGTATGATTCATTCCCGCATCACTGCAGCCATCCCTACCCGTTCTTTGGCAGACGGTGGTGTTATATTAATGTTACTGGACGAGTAATCCAGAGGCCCAAGCTATTCACCTGGGGACACGAATTCAAATCCCGCCATGGCATGAATGTTAAATTCAACAATAAACCTGGGATTGAAAACTGGTCTCAGTGAAGGGAACCGTGAAACTATCATCGATTGTGGAAAAAACTAATCTGGTTCACTAATGTCCTTTAGGAAAGGAAATCTGCCACTGGACCTCGTCTGGCCTACATGTGACTCCAGATCCACAGCAATATGGTGGACTCTAACTGCCCTCTGAAATGGCCCAGCAAGGCACTCAGTTCAAAGGCAATTAGGGACAGACAACAAATGATGGCCTTGCCAGTGACTCCCACGTCCCGTGAAAGAGTAAAGGGGCAAAAAATTCACAGAGATTTATATGTTTGACTGTAACAGAACCTATCCTCTCTCTGAGTCCTCTTTGATAATCTGCTTGTAATTCTTTCCATCCATCCATCCATCACAATATTATGATGTGTTGGAGAGATCCTCCAATGAGCCATTGATGCTGACAGGGTGTCAGAGAAGCTGGATAACTTTCCTTTCCTGAGAGCTGGGCACAGTCCACAAAAGTTCACAATTTAAAAAATAAAGCTGACTCCAGTGTTGTTGCTGGGTAGATTTGTTATAACTAGGCCTTGTTGACAATGTTAAGGGTTTGAAGTTGGCTTGCAGCCAAGCGGTCAGTACTGAGGAAACAGATCTTTCATTTACTGCACAAACCCGCAGATGCTTCCTGTAAACAACATTGGACATTCGAGCGTCCCTGACTGCAGCCGGCTGGCTTGCTGCCAAATACTGTGTGGGGCAGATGAGCCTGGATACGAATGAACAAAATGGTTTTAGCCATTCAAACAATAAATGTTTCTGTCGCACATGAAAGGCACATTTTAAATGGTATTTCATCTGAGGAAATATTTTAATGAATGCCGTGTTCACTGAGATTAAACACGATCAGAAAATTGGTCGTATACTATTTAATTTATATTATTTCTAAGTAAAGGACATTCCAGTTATTAAAGCCGGTTTATTAAGAACTTCATGAAGTGCGAGAGAGCGATGTTGATGGTCCCAATCCCCAGTCTAATGAGCTGAGTAGAATGACAAAAAAATAAAAGAAATTAAATTAAAAGAAAATCATAGAATTGTCTTGAACCCGCAGGAATTCCTTGAATATTCTCAGAGTTCTGCACCTCATTTAACCTGAGGGGTCTCTTATACCTCATTAGCACCGTGTACTGTACAGTTTATTTTGTGCTGATTTCGATTATTTAACAGTCCCTCTCATAGTTGCCAATGAGTGGAGAAATGACCAGTTCCTGACCCGCTTCAGTGGAAGATAAAACATTTATTCTTGTGATATTGTGTAATATGTCGTAAAGGCCTGATATCCTGTGTTCCCAATACCAGTGAATGGTAGACAGCCGGTGGTCAATAGAATTAGCTGCAGTGATTTGGATGCTGAAGGATAACTTTGTTGATCTCCGTGTCCGTCCTGATTCATTAACTTCTCTGTCAAACGTTGATGTAAATTTTACGTTTCTGTGTAAAGTTACCGTTTAATTATCAGGAAGGCGGGTTTCTTAAACCGCTAATTTTCAAAGGGCTGTCATAGGGTCAGGGGCAGTTCGAGAAATGCAATGAGAGACATTGTACAATGTGAGGAGATTCTTCTTATCTCCGGACCCAAATTGTACAGCGATAACCACCCACATTGTTAATAAAATCACTTTTTTCATCTCCCTCATTTAGTTACATAAATCAATAATAATTCCTATGACTGATGATACTTTATTGCTGGAATGAGATAGAGACCCGGAGTTGCTGCAACAAAGGCTGACAGTCCCTTTATTCCCTGATAATGTAATTTATTGTTTAAGGTTCAGCCCCTTGTGAGGTAGTGTAGAGATAAATGGACTTAATTTACAATGGAATTATATTTTTATTAACAGATGCTCAACTGTAATTTCACCATTAGAACCACTGGAGACTTTACAATAAATCCATTCAGCCAAATATCCCGATACAGATAAAATGTCCACTTTTAACAATAACCTATTGTAAATATCTGAGTCCATTCTGTTGGGGATGTGGAAGGTGGGGCGTGGATCCAGTCGCCGCCTCCACCAGGGAATCAACAGGCGGCGCCTGGAAACCCGCCCCCTTCTGCCGGGTATTTAAATGCCGCTCACTGGGGCCGGAATCCAACAGTCCGGGAGCTGGTTTGTTCACTGAGTTCTGGACAGAACCATTTTCCCCAAATGACCAGAAGGATGAGGTCGGCGATTTCTCTCAGTTTGTTGCTGACTTTCTTATCCCGTGAGTAGTTTTTATTGTCCAAGTCTCTCACTGTTACTGTCTCAGTGTTAGTCTCTCTCTCTGGAATGTTACAGAGTCAGAAATCATTTCACCAGGATTAATCCTCGGGGTTTTTGATATATTTTTACAGGTGTCCAGTCGGAGGTTGTGTTGACTCAGGCAGAGGCAGAGACCGGGCGTCCCGGAGGCTCCCTGAAACTGACCTGTAAAACCAGCGGCTTCGATCTTGGCAGCGATGGCATGAACTGGGTCCGACAGGTTCCCGGACAGGGACTGGAGTGGCTGGTTTTCTACTATAGTTCATCCATCAACAGCTATGCCCCAGCAATTAAGAATCGATTCACTGCGTCCAAAGACACTTCAAGGAACATCTTCTCCTTGGACATGACGAACCTGAAGACTGAAGACACCGCCATCTATTACTGTGCAGCAGACCACAGCGAGAGGAACCAGGGCTGGACCCGGACAAGAACAGATCGAGAGGGACTCAGCAACTTCCATCGTAACCTGACGGTCAGTACTTGTTTTAAATGTAATATTAACTGTAATGATCAGAAACAGACAACAAGCCGCTGCTGGCAAAAGTAACACAGCAAATTTAACAGTAAAACCTAACAAACCAATTGATATAATAGGCTGAGCTTTTGGCTGTGCTTATATTTATTGTTAACAGATTCCGCAATTACAGACCTGGATATAATGTTCATTCTAATATGTCTGATACTTGGAGGGAATCACTGTTCATTAAGTTTTGTAAATAGCTGCATAAATACTAAACTAGATCTGAATTAAACGTCTATTTGAAGTGAATATTGAGAGGCAGCACTGAACAGAGAGTGGGTGCAGTTTTTGTGCGGGTGTATTTCACTGTGACACTACAGTGGGTCACAGTGCTGTGCACAGCGACATCCTCATACAAAAACCTCAGAAGGAGTTTGTTCAAATTGGTGATCACGATCACAACAGGAAAAGTCAAAGAAAATAGGAGCTAAATAAAATAATGGGTATAAGTAATATTGGTTTGTAAAAATATGTAAAAGTCTTCCGCTTTGTTTGTGTTTACGGACACGCTAAATCTGCACAGAGGCTTTTAAAGAACTCCAATCACATTTATAAATATAATGTGACCACCACAAGCTGAAATATCTCACTGATTCACTCTTAGGCGTGTCGGAATCAGGTTTTTGAGAGCGCTGTGAGATTAAATCTCTGTATTTATAGTGAACAGTCTGCCGCAGTATTTGACATGGTGTGTCTCACTGTGATATACTGGATGGCACAGCAGTTACTGTCAATACAAAAACCCCTCAGCACTAATTGAGTCTGCCTGGGTCAGTGCTCGCTTTTACAATCCTGCTATATTTACAATGAAGTATTATTTCTGTCCAGCACTGCCCAAAAAACGTGGTTTAAGATGGAAAAGCTGTGATAATTATCCATTCATCAATTGGTGAATTCAATAACATGTTCATGTGTTATTCTGTGAATTATAAAAGATGAGGATCATTGATGAATAGCTAAAGATATCCACAAACGCAAATATAATTCATCGTGATCTTACTTTGCCTCTGACTTATGAATATTTAAAATAATGGTGGATTTCTGTCTTTTTCGTGCAGGGACAGTTATTGTATGGCACAGCCCAGGGAATGTAACACTGTGACGGTATGGGCTACTGGGGACAAGGGACCATGTTGACGGTGACTGCAGGTAAGAACCACACATTTATTTAGTAACTGTTTTATTTGAGTCTTTGCTTTTTTTTTGTCTATTTTAATAATTCATTCAGCCAATGAAACCTGGGTTTGGTGGATTCTGTATGCAAAAGTTTTTACAATGTTTCATGTGATTCTGCTGAAATTGAGTTATATAATTCCGCTGTGTTTTGATTAAAAAGTGCTGCTGAGGGATTGAGACCCTGGTTGTTGTGATTTGGTATTTATCTGCTGAGGATAATGTGTGGCCGGGGTACTTGAAATATCTAACGGTTGTAAAAACAGTTTGACGTTTCTGCAGTGTTTAACCTCGGTGACATTTAATGGCTGCTGGTTTTACCATCTGTTGCACAAGGTTTTAAAAAGGTTTGAAATCAAACCCAATATTAACAAAAAAGCTTAAATTTCAATATTAATTTATTGAACATATTCCGCCTACTCACAATGCTGTTGACATTATTCCATATTTCTGTTTAGTTTAATTATTCATTCATTTGGTGACGAGCGGTTGTCTGGATTCGATATTGAGATTTTCTTGCAATGTTACATTGGATTCTGTTGGAAGTGTTTGTAGAATTGAGCTGCTTCTCCATGAAACGGGTTTCAGCCCCTCAGTGATGTGATTTGGTGTTTTTCTGCTGAGGAGATTGTGTGTCTGGGTGACTTTGAATTAGTAGAATTTATGAAACGGTTTGGCGGTTCTGAATTGTTTCTGCATTGTTTAAACTCGGTGACATTGAGCGGTTACACGTTTTGCGATTGAATCGAAGCAGCCTACGCGTTTGTATCTGCTTGAAGCGCGATTGTAGGCAGAAAACAAACAGGCATCAGAAATGGCTAAAAAAGCATTTACAGATGTGTTAGAACATTTTGTCTTTATTTTAAGTGATAATTGCAGAATAAACTAAACCATGGATTATGACGCTCATTCAGAACATAATTCGTTACTGCAATCAGAAACTATACAATTACCAAGTTTTCAAATTGTAGAGTAAAAGTAATACAATTCAAACAATTATAATGTGGTAATATTTCTCCATATTGACGGAACAGCTTTCATATTACCCTGATTGATCATTAATCGCCTTTCACAATTCTGCTGCGCTCTGCGCACAATTAACATGATCGGGAAAGTTTTTAGGCTGGAAACATTTTGTGATTATGCATGAAAAAATTTCAGTAAGAATATTCTGACTCTACAGAATTGTTCAGTTTCAAAAGAAATTTTGAATTACTTTTTTTATATCCCTGATAACATTTGCATTGACTTAAAGAGCAGTTTGACATTGCAGTTTGGCTATATGTCTATCCGGTTATTACATTCTTTCTGTGCAGCCGTAACCACATTATTCCTTCAATATCATTGGGATTTGGATAGCGAGATAATTGTCACTAATCTAATTTTAAACAGTTTACTGGGAGGTGTAATTCGCTGGCAGTAAAGGAATTGTTCTTACATTTTTTTTGAAATAGAGATTGACAAGTAAAAGTTTGAAATTCGAACAGATTAACTTAATTGCAAACATTAGTATTAGTTTTGAACTTAATAACAACATCCTGTCTCCCATAGCTGTGCTGTACACAGGATAGAATTATAGGAGAAGAAGAGATTATATCTGAGTTTCATGCTTAATTCTTATTAAATATTAAATTGAAGAACAAAATCTGGAGTCAATTTGCCGGTTATATTTCAGTGGCGCAGATGATCTGAATGAATTCTTCTCATCAAATTGTCTATTGATCAATTTGGATCTTCTTTCAGTGAAAAATAGATTTAACAATTAAATTATAGGGATTGTTATTCTGGAAGCACTTTCATTGATAATAAGTAACTGCCAGGAACATTTGTTTACATATAGCTCGGAGTTAAGGCAAGTTTGATTCAGCAAACAGATGATATTACACCTCATCAACAGTTAATGCGATGTGACCCCGGCCAGATTTGAAAGTGTTTCAAATATTCAACTCATAAATTCGTCGTGTGAATTACTCGATGAGAATAGATGGAATCTATGATTTCTCAATCCGTTTAGAAACGCATAGTTTACAATTTTGTCCATTAAAACAGAGCAGGAGAAGTAAAAATAAAATAGTAAATATTGATCAGATTTAAGTAAAATTGATATGCTTGCCTGAATATTACCATCTAGTAATTTGAAGTTTATTGTTCAACATTGTTTCAGTGTCAGGTTGATTTAAATAAACCCCAATTATCTCACAAAGTACCATGGAGAAACAAGTTTTCAATTATTGAAAACTATTTTTATTATAAAGTAGAAATCAGCTAACAAGAAAATGAATTGACAATAACAAGATAATTAACTTACAATATAATATCAGTGATAATTAATTCAACATAAATGAACTCCAACAATTAAATAGTATACTGGACATTATAGTGATGCAAAATCTCAAAGGGTGGAGAGAATTTTGAATTGTATCCAAAATGAATTCAGAAAATAGTACTTTTCTTACTCAGTTGTGCTCAGCTCGATAAGGTGTTTCGCCTCGATATTTTTATTGGTTATATTTATACCTAAAATCAAATCAAATCAGTGGGTAATGGGTTTTCAATGTGAATGTTTCCTGATTTGTTTAATTCTTACCCTGTCATTGAGTCTTTATTACGGACAACCAATTATCCTGAATCTGTAGTATTTGCTGTGCTCATTTTCAGGGTAACTTAAATCATACATTGTTTGGAGATTTGAGTCAGACGGAGAATTAGATGGACTTCAAAGGGAGTTTTAAAATGAAAATCATTTTTCATTTCAAAGAAGTCATAGAATAATTGTAGCAAATTGACCATTGATCAGTTAGAATCAAACAGCTTGAATGAAATGGACAGATTGAACAGATCCATCTGCTGGGAACTCGATTGTTGCACTATTTGTGTCTGTTCTGTTTCTGTGCGCGTGGTCACTGTGCTGGGACCAGGAATCTTCCTGGCTGGTTGTTAACCTTCTGGTTCGCTCTCCTGTATTTCAGGAAGTGCAATTTGATTTATTTCTTCAAAAAAACTTGTATTTGTGAGAAATGTGAAAGTTTGACTTTTTGACCAGGCGCCTCAGAAATGAGATACCCAACCCATTGTGACAGTCAGAAAGGACAATTCAGAAACGACAGACAGACTGTCGAAGGAGGTTTGGTCGATTTTAAGCCAGTGATGTATCTGTCTTGGGAGTGTTAGGTTAGGAAATGCAGAGAGAGTTTTATCTTATTTTAATCCGTGCTGTAGCAGTCCTTGACCTATTTGGTTGAACAGTGCGGAGGAAGAAATTAGCCGGTATCTTATTTTTAATCCTATCATAGGATGTTGGGGTCACTGGCAAGGCCAGCATTGTTGCCCATCCTAATTTCCCATCCTTGAGAAAGTGTTGAAATGCCACCTCCTTGAATAGCTGCAGGTACACTCACAGTGCTGTTAGGTCGGGAGCTCCAGGATTTTGACCCATTGACAGTGAAGGAACGGCAATATAGTTCCAAGTCAGGATGTTCAGTGTCTTGGAGGGAACATACAGATGTTTCCATGCACCTGCTGCCCTTCTCCTTCTAGTTAGGAGAGGTTGCGGGTTTTGAAGGAGCCTTGGCGAGTTGTTGCATTGCATCTTGTATATGGTACACACTGCTGTCAATGTGCGTCGGTGGGGGAGGGAGTGAAAGTTTAAGGTAGTGGATGGGGTACCAATTCTGTGGGCTGCTTTGTCCTGGATAGTATTGAGTTTCTTGGGGTTTTTTGAAGTTTCACTCATTGAGGCAAGTGGAAACTATTTAATCCCAGTCCTGACTTGTGCCTTGTAGATGGTGAGTTGTCTTTGGGCGATACGAGTTGAATTACTCGCCACAGAATTCCCAGCCTCTGACCGGCTCTTGCAGCACAGCATTTATATCAAAACCGGATTGAACCCTCTCCTGGGCATATTTGATGGGACAATGTGGAGAGAGTTTTATTTTATATCAAACCGATGCTGTACCTGACCCGGAGTGTTTGACAGTTCAGTGGAGAGTTGGCTTTCTGTTGAATCCCACCCTTGCAGCTGATGACAGGAGTGTACTGGGGGAGGAGTGGGGGCTTTAATCCATATCTTAACTTGTCCTGTTCCTTACCTGAGAGTCTTTTCCCCGCAGAGGTCAAACAAACTGAATCAGCATCGAACTAACTGGCTGTGGGTTCTCGAGCCAGATCTGTGAAAATAAATTGTTCCATTGCTCGGTTGAAATGACGCACGTTAATTGTTATTAACAATATTTCTGGAGAGAACATGTATAAATTTTAATGAATTAATTATGTTTAAGCATTTTGAGTATCAGAAAATTATTGAACGTGAATGACCTGAACTTGAGCACAATTTCAGAACAAACAGAATCAGGGAGTGACAGTGAGGCTCCAGAGAGCGGCGCCTGTTCTGATCTGATCAGAGGCTGCGAGTTATTTAAACGATTGAAATGGACAATGACCAGACTCACGCTCCAAACAACCAGCCGCGGGGGATTTGGGGAAAAGGAGCCGCCATCAAAAACTGAGTCATTGGATTGCCGCCTGCAGGGGGAGGAGTGAATTACAGAAATGAGAGCATGAGGAGAGGCCCTTCAATCCTGCCCTCCATTCAGTAAGATCATGGTTCATCTACCTCGACACTCAGTCTCTTTACCACACACCTTCACTCGCTCACTCTTTCTGTCACACACGCTCTCTCTCACACACGTGCCCTCTCTCCCTCTCACGCACTCTCTCTGACAGACACACACTGTCTCTTTCTCTCTCTGTCACACACACACACACACATAACTCTCACATTCTCCCTCTCACATACAAACTCTCTTTAACACGCACGCACTCTGTCTCAAACATTCCCTCTCTCTTTTACATACACTCTCACACATACTCTCTCAACTACACACACTCTCACACACGTGCACACTGTCTCTCCAACACACACATGCACTCTTACTCACACATGCACTCTCACACACTCATTCTCTCTCACACACACACAAACACACACACACACGCACACTCCCTCTCTTTTATGCACACCCACTCTCTCTCACATACATGCACCCTCTCTCCCACACACATACACACTCTCACACATGCGCACACTCTCCATTCTCTCTCTCACATATAGATAAATAACACTCTCTCACACACATGCATCCTCGATCTCTCTCTCTTGCACACGCAGAAACACAACCACATTCCCTCTCACACACACACACTGTTTCTCTCACACATGCATTCTCTCTCATTCTCTCTCTCACACACACTCACATACTCTCTCTCTCTCACTCTCTTTCTCTCTCTCTGACACACACACTGGCTCTCTCTTTCACACACTTTTTCTCCCACACACACACACGTTCTCTCTCTCTCACACACTCACTCTCACAGACTTCTACTACCTATCACTCACACCCCTACACTCTCTCTCTCACACACACACACACACACACACACACACACAGTCGCTCTCTCTCACACACACACATTTCTCCATCTCAGACAATCTCACACTCTCACACACGCTCTCTCACTCTCTCCCACACACACGCTCTTTCTCTCCCACACACGCAGATTCTCCATCTCACACACTCTCACACTTATACTCCCTATCTCACACACACACTCTCACACACACACTTTCTGTCTCTCTCTGTCTCTCTCTCTGAAAAACACACATACACTTGAATGCACTCTCTCTCTCTCTTTCTCACGCACACACACACACATTCTCACATACAGAAGTGGGCTGAAAATATTAATTGCTGAATGAAAATCCGTTAAGCTGCATGCTTGTTCACTGTTCCATTTCTGATGTCTTTTTGTGTAAAATGAAATTACACAGGTGACATCACTATATATGTGGAGAATTTCCAAATGTTGAACCAAACACATAGAAACAAGGAAAAGGGAGGGATCTGATTGGGACCACGGTCGCCTGGATCCCCAATACTGGTGCACACTTGGTGCAAAATGCCTGCACGGCCCATCCTGGTTTTGCTGTCACCTTCCCCTCCAGCCCCCTCAGTCTGCCTATTCACGCACTGACACGGGTTTCTCAAAGAAAGGCATCGGTATTAAAGCAGCTGGCCAGCGATCTACACTGCTGCCTGACTTCACACAGCCGGTGTTACTGAAAGCTGATCAATATGGAGAATCGGGACAGGATCGATTGAGAGAAAGAGGAGGAGGTGGAGGTGGTGGAGCCGAATGGAGGAACCCCCAGCTCAGCTGTGGACAACAGACAACGGAAAGTTGAGCCGGAGCGGAAAATCATCCGGAGAAATATCGCCTTGATGAGCCTGCAGCACCTGGGCACCCTCACTACCCACAATCACTTACCCTCACCCACCATCACTCACTCACTCGCCCTCACTCACTCCCTCACCCTCACTCCCTCGCCCACCCTCATTCACCCACCCTCAATCACTCGCCCTCACTCACACCCTCACTCACACGCCCTCACTCACTCGCCCTCACTCCCTCCCTCACCCACCCTCCCTCACCCACACTCACTCACTCACTCACCTTCACTCACCCACCTTCACTCACCCTCATTCACTCACCATCAATTACTCACTCACACTCACTAACTCACACTCACTCACTCACCCATCACTCACTCACTCACACTCACCCTTACTCACTCTCACTCACCCTCACTCACTCACCCACACTCACTCACCCTCATTCACTCACCATCAATTACTCACTCACCCACCCTCCCTCACTCACCCTCCTTCACTCACACTCACTCATCCTCAGTCACCCTTACCTACCCAGCATCATTCACACTCACTCACCCTCACTCACTCACCCACCCTCACTCACCCACACTCACTCACCCAGCCTCATTCACACTCATTCACCCATCCTCACTCATCCTCACTCAAACTCACTCATCCACCCATCCTTACTCACCTACCTGCACTCACAATAAATAACTCATCCTCCCCACCCTCACACACCCACTCACCCTCACTCACATACTCAACCTCACATACCCACCAACCCTCACTCTCCCACTCATCTACCCTCATTCAATCACCCACCCTCACTCACTCATCCATTCTCACTCACCCACATTCAGACACCCACCCACGCTCACTCACCACCCACCCTCCCTCACTCCTTCACTCACACACCCACCCTCTCTCACTCAGCCACCCTCCCTCGTTCTGTCACTCAGCCACCCTCACTTTGTCAATCATGCACACGCTCACTCACTCGATCACTTTTCCTAAATCGGTGTGTGGGAGGGCGGGATCTGCGGGGAAGAGAGACCTGGAAGCGAGGCCTGAGGCCTAGCAGTTCCAGAAAGTGGAGCATGGCCCAAGGGAGCGACGAACGTCGGTGGAAAGGGCAGAGAGGCGGGGCTAAAGCGCAAAGAGCCTGGGGGAAAGGGCAGGGAGGCGGGGGGAAGTGTAGAGGGTCAGGGAAAGGGGCAGCGATCCAGCGGAAAGTGCATAGAGATGAGGCAAAGGTCAGTGAGCCGGTGAATGGGCAGAGATCCGTAGAGTAAGTGCAGAGAGCTGGGGGAGAAAGGGCAGAGAGGCGGGTGGGTGAAAGGGCAGAGAGACGGGAGGGGGCAAGGGCAGAGAGGAGTGAGGGGGAAAGGGCAGAGAGGGGTGAGGGGGCAAGGACAGATAGGGGTGAGGGGGCAAGGGCAGAAAGGGGTGAGGGGGCAAGGGCAGAGAGGGGTGAGGGGGCACGGGCAGAGAGGCGGGAGGGGGCAAGGACAGAGATGGGGAGGGGGTAGGTCAGAGAGGGGGAGGGGGAGGGGGCAAGGGCAGAGAGGGGTGAAGGGGCAAGAGCAGAGCGAGGGGAGGGGGCATGGGCAGAGAGGGGAGGGGGCAAGGGCAGAGAAGGGGGAGGGGGAAAGGGCAGATGGGGAAGGGGCAAGGGCAGAGAGACGGGAGCGGGGAAAGGGCAGAGAGGCGTGAGGGGGAAAGGGCAGAGAGGCAGGTGGGGGAAAGGGCAGAGAGGCGGGAGGGGGAAAGGGCAGAGAGGCGGGAGGGGGAAAGGGCAGAGAGGCGTGAGGGGAAAGGGCAGAGAGGCGTGAGGGGAAAGGGCAGAGAGGCGTGAGGGGGAAAGGGCAGAGAGGCGGGAGGGGGCAAGGGCAGAGAGGTGGGAGGGGGAAAGAGCAGAGAGGAGGCGGGGAAAGGGCAGAGAGGAGGTGGGGTAAAGGGCAGAGAGGAGGTGGGGTAAAGGGCAGAGAAGCGTGGGGTGGGACGGGCAAAGAGGCATGGGGGGAAGGACAGAGAGGTGATGGAAAGGGCAGAGAGCCGGGGGAATGTGCAGCGAACCTTGGCTTAAGTGCAGAGAGCTGGGGGAGAAAGGACAGAGAGGCGAGCGGGAAAGGGCAGAGAAGCAGGGGGAAGAGCAGAGGGGAGGGGGGAATGCGCAGATGGGAGGGGGGAAAGGGCAGACGGGAGGGGGGGAAAGGGCAGACGGGAGGGGGGAAAGGGCAGAGAGGCGGGGAGAAGGGCAGAGGGGAGGGGAGAAAGGGCAGAGAGGAGGGAGGGTAAAGGGCAGAGCGGTGTGGGGGAAAGGGCAGAGGGGTGGGGGGAATGGGCAGAGGGGAGGGGGGAAATGGCAGAGAGGAGCGAGGGTAAAGGGCAGCGTGGCGGAGGGGAAAAGGGCAGAGAGGCGGGGGGGAAAGGGCAGAGAGGCGGGAGGGTTAAAGGGCAGAGAGGCGGGAGGGGGCAAGGGCAGAGAGGGGTGAGGGGGCAAGGGCAGAGAGGGGTGAGGGGGCAAGGGCAGAGAGGCGGGAGGGGGCAAGGACAGAGAGGGGTGAGGGGTAAAGGGCAGAGAGGAGTGAGGGGCCAAAGACAGAGGGGTGAGGGGGCAAGGGCAGAGAGGGGTGAGGGGGCAAGGGCAGAGAGGGGTGAGGGTGCAAGGGCAGAGAGGGGTGAGGGGGCAAGGACAAAGATGGGGAGGGGGTAGGACAGGGAGGGGCGGGGGCAAGGGCAGAGAGGGGTGAGGGGGCAAGAGCAGAGCGGGGGGAGGGGGCATGGGCAGAGAGGGGGAGGGGGCAAGGGCAGAGAGACCGGAGCGGGTAAAGGGCAGAGAGGCGGGAGGGGTAAAGGGCAGAGAGGCGTGAGGGTAAAGGGCAGAGAGGCGTGAGGGTAAAGGGCAGAGAGGCGGGAGGGGGAAAGGGCAGAGAGGCGGGAGGGGGAAAGGGCAGAGGGGAGGGGGGAAAGGCCAGAGAGGAGGCGGGGAAAGGGCAGAGAGGAGGTGGGGTAAAGGGCAGAGAAGCGTGGGGTGGGACGGGCAAAGAGGCATGGGGGGAAGGACAGAGAGGTGATGGAAAGGGCAGCGAGCCGAGGGAACGGTCAGAGAGCCGGGCGAATGTGCAGTGAACCTTGGCTTAAGTGCAGAGAGCTAGGGGAGAAAGGGCAGAGAGGCGAGCGGGAAAGGGCAGAGAAGCAGGGGGAAGAGCAGAGGGGAGGGGGGAATGGGCAGACGGGAGGGGGGATAGGGCAGACGGGAGGGGGGAAAGGGCAGAGAGGCGGGGAGAAGGGCAGAGAGGCGGGGAGAAGGGCAGAGCCGTGGGGGGGAAAGGGCAGAGGGGTGTGGGAATGGGCAGAGGGGAGGGGGGAAATGGCAGAGAGGAGGGAGGGTAAAGGGCAGAGCGGTGGAGGGGGAAAGGGCAGAGAGACGGTGGGGGGGAAGGGCAGGGAGGCGGGGGGTGGAGGAAGGGCAGAGAGCCGGGCTATAGTGGGGAGAGCCGGGCGAAAGCACATAAACCCGTGCAGAGAGCTGGGGGGGAGAGGTTGAGGGCAGAGAAGAGGGGTAAGAAATGTCAAAGAGGCGGTAGGGGGAAAGGGCTGAGAGGCGGGAAGGGGAAGGGGCAGGGAGGCTGGGAGGAAAGGGCAGAGAAGCGGTGGGGGAAGGGCAGAGAGGCCGGGGGGAAGCGCAGAACCGGGCTATAGTGGGCAGAGCCAGGCGAAAGCAACTGCGAGCCGAGGCCCCAGGCACCCTGGGCCCCTCTTTTTCTATCTCTCCCTCTCTCTCCCTTATGGTCTCTCCTCCTCCCGAAATCCTTACCATTCCCGGGGAAAGGTGCTATGTGCCTGGGATAGAAGGGAGACAATGTCTCTGTGCGCTTCCCCCCGGCTCCCTGTGCCTTTCTCCAGCAGGTATTCGCTGCCCTCCTATCACAACCTGTTTGTCTCCCGCTTTTACTGCTGAAAGAGCGAAAATGCTGGAATCTATTATTATGGAGTCTATCACGGGTCACTTAGAAAATCCAATTGCAATTATATGGATCGATCATGGTTTTGTGAAAGGGAAATCATGTTTGGCTGATTTATTTGGGGCCTTTCGAGGAAGCAACAATGAACATGAATAAAGGGGAATCTGTGGATCTGCTGTACTTGTGCTCCCAGAAGGCATTTGACAAAGTGGCACATCAAAGGTTACTACACAAAATAATGGTGTCGGCAGTAACATTTCAGCATGGGTAGAAGTTTGGTTAGCTAACAGGAAACAGAGAGTAGGGATAAATTGGTTATTTTAGATTGGCAAGATGTGAGAAGTGGAGTGCCACAGGGATCAATGCTGCGGCCTCAACTATTTACAATTTATATCAATGACCTGAATGAAAGAACTGAATGAATTTGCTAAATTTGCTGATAACACAAAGATAGATACAAACGTAAGTGGTGAAGAGGGGATAAAGGGTCAACAAAGGGATATAGTTTGGTTAAGTAAGTGGGCAAAAAAATGAAGATGCAGTATAATGTGGGAAAATATAAACTTGTCCACTTTGGCAGGAAGAATACAAAAGCAGCATATTTTTGAAAGGGAGAGAGATTGCAGAACCCTGAGGTACAGAGGGATGTGGATCCCTTCGTCCATGAATCACAAAATGTTACAATACAGGAACAGCAAGTGATGAGGAAGGCAAAGGGAGTGTTGTCATTTATTACAAGGGGAATAGAATATAAAAATAAGGATGTTTTGCTGCAATTTAATAGGGCGTTGATGAGACCTTGTCTGAATTACTGTGTACAGATTTGGTCTTCTTTAAGAAAGGATATAAAAGTATTAGAAGCTGTCCAGAGAATGTTCGTTCAAATGTTACTGGGAGGTGTTGTCGGTTATCTCATGAGGAAAGTTTCGATAGGCTGGGCCTGTATCCATTGGAGTTTAGAAGAATGAGAGCTGATTTTATTGAAACATATAAGATCCTGAGGGGAATTCAGAGGGTGGATGCTGAAAGGATGTTTCCCCTTGTGGGAGAGACGAACGATAGGGAACACAGTTTAAAAATAAGAGGTCTCCCATTTCAGACGGAAATGAGGAGATTTTATTTTTCTCTCAAAGGGTCGTGAAACTTTGGAACTCTCTTCCCCAGGGAGCGTTGGAGGAGGAGTCATTAATATTTCAAGGCAGAGGTGGAGAGGTTCTTCATTGACAAGGGAGTCAAAGGTTAGCCGAGAGTATGTGGGAATGTGGAGTTAACGCCACAATCAATCAGCTATGATCGTATTGAATGGTGGAGGAGGCCCCAGAGGCCGAATGGCCTACTCCTGCTCCTGATCCGCATGTTCACATGTACATACGATTGGAAAATGTCGTAATTACTGTAACTGGAATTCAATTTAGAGTTCACTGGTCATTATAAAGGTATCATTACAAAGGTACTTTCGAAGGGCCTTTGCTATTCTTTGTTTTGGGGGACGTGGAGAGGGAAGGGGGCATCACTCAATTTGAACAGAGCCAATTTCCAAAACTGCAATGATATCAATGACGAGACAATTTCTCTATCACCAAGTGCTGTTGATTAAGAAATAAATGGTGGCGAAATAATGGGGAAAATCCTCTGCTCTTCCACTTTAATCCAATGAAAGGTACGTCATTCAGATGACATCAAAATGTTCTCTTTTAGTAATGGGATAGAAGCGGAAAAGGAGGTGTGGGTTTCTTAAGAGGGAACCGACAGGTGAGGGTCACCAAATGATGGAAATAATAAATGATCAAATGTGGGTGTGGGTTTTAGTTGGAATATATTTGGATATGTTTATAGTTATAGTCAAATTTTGAGTTGTTTGGTTACTTGATGATCACAAATCACAGTGTCTAACTTATTCAATCGGCCATTCTTTCCCAGCGACACCGTCTTCGCCCACTCTCTACAGCCTGGTCTCCTCCTGTCAGCAACACAATACCGACGGCTCCGTCACCTACGTCTGTTTGGCGATGGACTACTCCCCAGAAATCACCAAACTGACCTGGAAGAAAGATGGACAGCCGATCACCACTGGATTTAAAACTTACCCGTCAGTGAGAAACCAGAAGGGAACCTTCACCCTGAGCAGCCAGATAATCATCACCGAGTCAGAGGGGGAATGCAGCAAAATCAAGTGTGAGGTTCAACACAGCGGCTCAGACAAGAGCATTGGAATGACATGTAAGTGTTGGGGAACCTGTGAGAAACAGAAAAGCTGTGATTAACCTGTATAGGGCCTTGGTTATAACACATTTATCGTTCATTGGATAGTTCTAACAGCTGGACATTCCAGGTTAGTGTGTATTAACGGTAAAAGCCTGTTAAAATATACGAACTCATTGTATTTGTTATCAATTTCTTCTGCAAGAAATGTCTAACCTGTGTTTCTTGCAGGTCCTGACATCTCTCAACTGTTCTCCTCACCGTGAGTTCCCGGGAAGAAATCACAATCAATAAATTTGCAACCGTCGTCTGTTCAATCATCGATCTCCGTCCAAAGTCAATGACCGTGAAGTGGCTGAAGAATGGACAACCCATTGATTCAGGAATTGTCACCTCTCCCGTCTTTGAAGTGAAGGGAACCTTCTCGGCGACCAGTCGGCTGAAAGTCTCCGCTGGGGAATGGTTCACCGGCGCGGTCTATACCTGTCAGGTCACTCACCAAGGGGTCACCCAAAGTCGAAACACCACCGGGTCTGGTAAGAGATACAAACCCATTACAGTAACTGGTAACCGCTTCGGAATAGTGTTGGAAAGTGCAGCCATAAAACGACTTTCAGTACTGCATTCCAGGGCCCAGGAATGGTATATTTGTATTGGGACTGGGGCAAAGCAGATTCACTAGAATGTTTCCGGGGCTGAAAGACTTAAATTATGAGAACAATTTACACAGACCAAGCTGGTTTTCCATTGTGTAAAGAAGATTAAAGACGATAGTTAAAGGTTGATATGTCCAAGGTGATTTATTCTCCTTCAGGGAGTGAAGGCTGACTACTGCTGTCCTGCTTATGAAGGTGAAAATTTGGTTGATTTTCATTTCTGTCTCACAGATGATTCCCCCTGCCGCAATGATCCCACAATTACTCTACTGCCACCGCCAATAGAACAGGTCTTACTGGAGGCGACGGTGACATTAACCTGCATCGTTTCTAATGCTCCTTATGGAGTCCTCGTGTCCTGGACCCAAGAAAAGAAGCCTTTGAAATCAGAGATCGCCGTCCAACCGGGAGCGGATCCTGACAGCGTGGTCAGCAACGTAAACATCTCTACACAAGCCTGGCTGAGTGGGGCTGAGTTCTACTGCGTGGTGAGCCATCAGGATCTGCCGACTCCTTTAAGAAGTTCCTTCCACAAGAATGGAGGTGAGCAGTGAGATTGAAGCAATAAGTGAGCCATTGTGTCTATTTCCAGGGTAAGTGCTAGAGTCAATATTTAGAATCCAGTGTACTAATGGTCTCATCTGATTGGCAATTTCACTAATTAAAAGTTCTGGGCCTGTAGACTTTAAGGGGAAAATTGATAAGTAAATGTAGGAACAATGAATTGAAGGCTGTGCTATTGGATTTCGATGAAGAAAGGTGGAAGGAGCTTGGTGTAGAGCTTAAACACCAGCACAGACCAGGTGGACCGAATGAACTGTTTCTGTGCTGTAAACTTTAAGCAGCTTTCCAATCCAACTCTTTAAGTTCTCAGATAAAAGGATTGTATCTGTAAGATGTTGGATTCGGGGGCCAAAATCCCGAAAAGGACAGTCAGCTGGTCATCAGGAAATTTAAGATTTTTTAAAAGTTTATTAAGAAACAACAGTTTAGGCTGATGCAGGAATTCATTGGACCGGAAAAGTATACGACGGGTGACAGCTGACAGCAGTTTACTGGTCCCAGGCGGCGGACAAATGTTTGGCACAAAGTGAATTGATCTCACCTTCCTCCTCCTCCTTGGCCGTTTTGAGGAAGGCAGCTGCCACCGGGCACTGCAGCCTCACCACGGCACCTCACCAGCATATGACCCCACCAGGACCTAGGCTCTTTGCCTGAGCACTTGTTAATATAACCTTTCTCTGGGGGCTATTAACTTATCCAGTGTCAATTACCAATGCAAACTCTTCTCACCAAAGGTTAAAGGACATATACCCAAACTGCCAGGGTGGCTACCACATCCCCAACTTCCTGTTCGCCCCCCTGCTCGAGGTCAGATTTTAAGTTTACATCATGCTGATGCTCACATCCTGGTCCTTTCTAAACATTTGCACAGATGAGGGGGTGCACAAGACTACAGCCTCCCAACTCAGGAGTGTCAACATGGCAGCCTGAACTGAGACTGTTTAGAGGTCAAAGTGTTTAGAAATCCTGTTTCCAGATAGAATCCATACTATTTAGCAACCCTTTAAAGGTTCATTATTATCCAGAAAATAGCAGCTTTTGAAGAGCCCAATTTCTTAGACATCCAACCCTGCTCCGAGCTGGAAAACCAGATAGATCCCAAAATGGAAAATGGAAACTTTTAAGATTCAATACAAATCGCATTTCTCTCACATCTAAGCAGCGTTTTTTTTGGCTCTGAAATTGTCCAGTTTATTAACAGTTATTGTAATTTTTATGCAGGTTTTCTGCGAGAACCGTCCGTGTCTGTCCTGCTGCCCTCGGCAGAAGATGTCTCCGCTCAGAGATTCGTCTCCCTCAGCTGCTTAGTGAGAGGTTTCTCCCCACGAGAGATTTTCGTCAAGTGGACCGTCAATGACAAGCCGGTGAATCCCGGGAACTACAAGAACACCGGGGTGGTGGCGGAGAACGGCAATAGCTCCTTCTTCATGTACAGCCTGTTATCCATTGCAGCGGAGGAGTGGGCCAGCGGCGCTTCTTACTCCTGTGTGGTGGGACATGAAGCGATCCCCTTGAAGATCATCAACAGAACGGTTGATAAATCCAGCGGTAAACCGAGTTTTGTGAATATTTCCCTTGCACTGATGGACACCGTTAATTCATGTCAATGAGAATCTCTCGGTCACATTTCAAACTTCAATAAAAAAAATAATAAAGTCCTTTTCTCCAATCGTGATTTAAATGCACAGTCGCTTAATTAATTTTGTTTTCCACTTTTGCTAATGTTAGAGCTGTTTAGTTAAAATCGGATATTTCCAGGGCTCAGAACCAAGTCTTGTACACCCAGTGCTCCCAGCTCAGATGCATCCTGGGTTAGAGACAGAGTAAAACTCATTCATAACGGGATTCTGCAAAATAACATCACCAACTCTCCTCCCACTGAGGAGAAATCTGACAATTTCCCATTTCCGGCAAACAAACTCAGCACATTTAGATCTCGGTGTTGCTGCTTCTCTTATTGTCCAATCCTTTAAATGGATATCAGCTTTAAGTTGCTGCATCGCACCCACTGGGAATTGAAGTGAGGGTCACACAGAAACATGTCCCAACAATGCCCCATCAGAGAGAGGGGGAAGACAAATTGTTAACCCACTGTACCCCCACTTCCCCAACAGAGAGCGGGGGAAGGGAAATTGTTAACCCACTGCACCCCCTCACTTCCCCAACAGAGAGAGGGGGAGGAGAAATTATTAACCCACTGTACCCCCACTTCTCCAACAGAGAGAGGGGGAAGGGAAATTGTTAACCCACTGTACCCCCATTTCCCCGACAGAGAGAGGGGGAATGGAAATTGTTAACCCACTATACCCCCACTTCACTAACAGAGAGAGGGGGAAGGGAAATTGTTAACCCACTGTACCCCCACTTCACTAACAGAGAGAGGGGGAAGGGAAATTGTTAACCCGCTATACCTCCACTTCCCCAACAGAGAGAGGGGGAAGGGAAATTATTAACCCCCTGTACCTCCGCTTCCCCAACAGAGAAAACTGAAAGGAAAATTTTTAGCCAATTTTACCTCCACTTCCTAAACAGAAAGACGAGGAAGGCCATTAGTTAACCCGGTGTGTCTCCACCTTCTCAGCAGAGAGAACCGAAAGAGAAATAGCTTAGCCAAGCAGACGGAGCAAAACTATTAACTCACTGGACTCTCAGTCCCCGAGCAGAGAATCTGGAAGGGAACGGGCCTCTACTGTCAGGACCCAGTTACCAACAGCAGAAGTCGGCATCTAGCTTACTGGCCACAGGTTTTAAAGTCCCATCATGCTTAAAATGTTGTAAAATATATATTTATGCAACATAATTTTAAGAAGTTTTCACACTCTTGTTCCTGTTAATCTTATGCTAAGATTGATTTCCCATCATCCGAATCTAAACTGATTATTAAATCCTCCCTGGGTTGTTCACGGTTCTGCCCCTGAATTTTATGAGGCAGATGGTTGATTGTTTGCATTCGTTCACCTGATATCACCTTGCACCTCACAGAAAACACGTTTATACAGAACATTGAAAATATTCACCAAAATTTTCACTATCAGGGTCAGACTCGATCGTTGGGACCTGGTGAAACACTGAAAAATAGTAAAAATGCACACAAGGGACACAAATGGACGCACACAAACATACATACATACACACATAGGCACAGACACGCAGACACAAACACACACAGTACAGGCAGACACACACACATACATACATAGGCACACACACACACACAGGCACAGACACACACACAAACACGGGCAGACACACAAACACACACACATAGACAAATACACATTTGCACACACACAAACACAGGCACAGACAGACACACACGCACACACAATCACACATAAACACAAATACACACACAAATGCAGGCACAGGAACACACATATACACAATCACACACACACACACAAATACACACGTGCACACACACATACACACACACTCACACACACAGACACAATCTCACACACACAAACAGATAAAACCAGACAAGCAGACTCATACAAGGACACAAATATGCATTATCACACATTCACAATGACAGAAATACAGACAAAAAGACACACACTATCATACACATTAAAACAAGTACATGGATACACATGAACACATGCACACACATGAGCAGACGACACCCAGACAGACAAAAACATAGAGGAACAGACTAACACATTCACAGGCACACATGTAGACACAAACATGAAACACTCTTATACACACGAGAACACAAAAAACACACGTTAGTACGTTTGAAAACATAAACACACATTGATACATAGTTTTAAATATCCATCAACACACAAATGCACACATTAAAAACTTTCTCTCTCTCTCTCTCACACACACACACGCTGTGACACAGACATTAATATGCTGACACATACGTGGAACACAAAAAGAAACATTAACACATATTAGCAGACAAGAACGCATAAACACACATTAACACAGATAGTAATAAATAAACATAGATATAAATACATAAACACACACAATAACACACTCATACATACACATTGGCAAAAAAAACAAAATATACATGCAGACGCAGACACAAAAATGCACAAGTCAGCACTCATTGGCAAATGAACACACCTCAATACTCTTACACACATATGGACACAGAAACAAAGAGTGATGCGAGGCACGATATACTCATGCACACATACATAAAAGCTAAAGCATGACACAAACGCCAGGCTATTGAAGAAGGTTTAATTCAAATGCACTTTTTTAACCGACGTATCCTCCGGCAATTGTCCCTATTACATAATGATCCGAAAAGCACACTGAAACAATGTTCTTACTGAGAATCTGATTTAAGTTAATGACGCACCAAACATTCCCATCACAAATAGACAAACAAGATGGGAACTCACATCCGAGATTTAAAAAAGCAACGTTCACAGTTTCCAAATAAGTTGCTCAGTGAATCTCTCTTGATATCCATCATAATATTCTCCAATAATAGATCGTACGAAATTGTTCGAAAATAAAATGATATTGGAGATAATTTTCTATATTTTCCGACTCGGACTATACGAGGATTGTAAAGCAAGAACAGCTGTGGAGATAGTTACATAGATAGGTTGCTGAAATTCACGAGCTTAACAGTAGATATATATTGAACATTAAATTAGAGAATACATTAATAACTTAGGAAAGTAAAGAGTATATTTTTAAAAGATATCCTAGATTAATAAGTAACCTAATTATATTTCCTCGGTTATATCCTCGCAGATTCCACAGATCGCACCTGGATTGAAGACTCTGAGGATGATAACGGCAACATCTGGACAACCGCTTCCACATTCATCATCCTGTTCTTCCTGAGCATTTTCTACAGCACTGCCGTCACTCTGGTGAAGGTCAGAAGATTCAATCCACTCACACTTCAAACTGACAGAAGCGGTTTGAAAAATCTCTCAATGTTTCATTGATTAAAACACGAACATAAATGTCCCACATTCTAAACATCTGCTTCATTATTTTATCCTCTTTTGCAGATCAAGTGACCAGTTGAATTTTGGACACCGTAGATTTTCCTCAGCCGTTTATTGAGATCTCTGTATTACGAATTTAAAATATGTCCTCTCGGTGAATCTAAAAATGAAATACCTTCAGTTCATGTTTCCGAATTTGTAACTAAGACAGTCATGGACGGTATTTCCGCTTCTCTGTTTGAAATGTGCGAGATAATTATGGCTGTGTTGTAATTGTAGCTTATAATTCCCCAGTAGTTTGAATTCCATGTGTAAATAAGTAGCTTTCCTCATTCCTCATTCACAATTATTCCCTTCCCTTTATGTTGAGCTCCGGTTTTCTCTTTCTGGTCTCTGTTACAGCTGTACATACAGTTGGCAGCTCAGAGCGAATGTGTTCTGTTCTCAGTGTGACTCTCAGTCATCTTATTCAGTCCAGTTGACTTTAAAATAAACTTTTCTGTAAAATGTTCTCCGAAATTGTTAATAAATCATGAATGTGAAACGAACTGACTTTGCTGAACTCCTTTCCCCCAGGCCCATCGACACCACTCCATTTCCCCTATTACACTGTTTCCTCCCCTTTCCCAGACAGGTGTTTTTAACTATTCCTGTTTGGGATGTGAATCAAAAACAGAAAATGCTGGTAAAACTCAGCAGGCCCAACAGCATCTGTGGAGAAAAAAAAGAGTTAACGTTTCCAGTCCTCATGACTCTTCTTCAGAGCCCAAGGTCCTTCAGTGAAAGAGACACTGCGCCACCCAGCGACCCATCGGTGTTAATACACCTTTACCTCTACCTTTTTATGGCAAACCCCAGAGCCAGGATGATTGCACAGCGAGGAGAACCTCGGTGATTTCACTCATACTCAGGCCTGTCACAGTCACATGTCAGGTAATTGTAAACAGCAGGGATCTGCTTCATCAGAGGCCCATACAGGACAGTATATGGAGGACGAAAGTTTCCTTTACACTGTCCCATCTAACACTCCCAGGGTCGGTGCAGCAGGGGTTAGATAGGGAATAAAAGTTTTTTTTTTATCTCTTTACCCTTTCATGAGGTGTGGGTGTCGCTGGCAAGGCCGCCCAGAACAGCCCGGCTTCCAAGGACATTTCAGAGGGCAGTTAAGTGTCAGTCAGGTTGCTGTCGACCTGGAATCACATGTCGACCAGGCTGGGTAAGGATGGCAGATTCCCTTCACCAAAGGACATTAGTGCAGCAGATGGGTTTTTACGACAATCGGTGACAGTTGTCATGGTCACCATTACTGAGGCTAGTTTTCAATCCCAGGTTTTAATAATTGAATTCACATTCCAGCAGCTGCCATGTTGGGATTTGAACCCATGCGCCCAGAGCATTCGCCTGGACTCTCTCCACCTTGTCCAATTAAACACTCACAAGGCAGAGACGTCACAATCCACCTTCTCAATGCAATTAGGGATGGGCAATAAATGCCCAGACAGCCACGCCCACATCGCATAAATGAATAACAAAAAATACACAAATACCGCAGACTGAACCGTTGACACAAACCATGGGAGATTCCTAGAGACTAGGGCCGATCTGACACAAACACATTATCGAGCAGTAATCCTGCAAATTATTACCACAGTTTGGGGCTTATTAGGAACACCAGGGAGCACAAATCGTGGAAATTCCCAGGCCCTGCGGCCTGCCAGGCGCAACAAACAACTGAATTCACGGAACATCACCCCAGGGATCCTCTCTCCCTGCTCCATTCTCTCTCATGCCTTTCTTCTGAACTCACTGAACATCACCCCAGGGATACTCTCTCCCTTCTCCATTCACTCTGAAACCATCCTCCTGAACTGACTGAACATCACTTCAGGGATCCTCTTTCTCTGCTCCATTTCCAGGCCTGCTTTTATCCAGTAACCTCCCACACAAATAGTTTTCCAATATTTATTTTTGTAAATGGGATAAATTAGATCAAACATGTGCATAACATCCAGCCCATTAGAAATATTGGGTTCAAAACAACAAATAGAAATTGATTCTATGATTGCACATATAGAACTGGAACACACCATCGCACCGAATGAATCCATTGTCAGTTTACATGTTGCTCAGTGAAAATTTCAATCGTCCTTGACTTTTTGGCATTTGGGCACTGAGCCAGGAAGCAGTCTGGACTCAAAGAACATGTGAACATATGAACTCGGAGCAGGAGTAGGCCACTCGGCCCTTCAAGCCTTCTCCGCCATTCAATAAGATCACGGCTGATCTGATTGAAACCTGCTGCTTACCCCGAACACCTTTCACCCCCTTGTTGATCAAGAATCAATCTAGCTCTGCCTTAAAAATATTCAAAGACTCTGCTTCCACTGCCTTTTGAAGGAGAGAGTTACAAGTACTCACAACCCTCTGAGAAAAAACTTCTCTCATCTCTGTCTTAAATGAGCGACCCCTTATTTTTAAAGTGACCCCTAGTTCTAAATTCTCCCACAAGACGAAAGATCCTCACCACATCCACCCTGTCAAGACCCCTCAGGATCTGAAAGATTTCGATCAAGTCGCCTCTTAGCCTTCTAAACTCCATGGGATGCAGGCCTAGCCTGCCACCTTTCCTCATAAGACAAGCCGCCTATTCTTGGTGGTAGTTCAATAAGCCTTCTCTGAACTGCTTCTAACGCATTTACATTTTCCTTAAACAAGGAGGCCAATACTCTACACAGTACTCCTGATATCACTGTCCTGTACAACTGAAGTATAACCTTCTTACTTCAATTCCCCCTCACAGCAAATGATAACGTTCTATTAGCTTTCCTAATTACTTGTTGTACCTAAATGGTTCAGCATTTTTTCAATTTCTGTCAGACCTTCTTAATAGCTTTGCACATCTGGAAAGTATTCTCCCATGTTCTATCCTTGTTACCCTGACGTGTCTAAATCTCTTCACAGCCGAGATACGCCTCCCCACAGTTTACATTTCCACCGCTTCCCTCAGCTAAACTTTATCCACAGGCACCAGCAGGGATCGAACTCACAGCATCTAGTTTGATAAGTCCACTATTTTAACCACGAGTTACGCCAACAGCGCCAGAAAGGCTAAGGTCCTCTTCCAACTTTTAAACCTACTGTAATTCTCTGTGTCATTTACCATGGAGATGCACAACGAAAGTGAGTAAAGTTTATGATGGTAAAAATGCATTCATCCCCCTCAGGGTACTGAATCACATTGACACACGCAGAGGAACACACACAGACAAAGGCACCGATAGAGGCAGCGGCCTAAAGGGAGACAAACATCCAGAAATCAAGGATGTCACCAAATTGGCTCCGTTTTTGTTCCATTTCCAGCTGCAAATTTGATGAATGCCGGCAGATGAACGGAAATGAAAAATACAGGGAAGTGTTTGAAAGGTTTTTTAGTCCATTTAATAGATAATAAATTCTGTAATTCATTCTTAAAACAGGAACAGTGAGAAATGTAAACTACTAAATGTAGATTGCAGGTTCAAAATGTCGGATTTTCACCTGTACCAGGAAACTCTAAAGGGTTTCAAACCCATTACATAAGCAAGTCAGTTCCGTACATCGTCGCCATGTACCTTTTAATGTTCTGTACATAAAACAACAGAGTGGTTACAGAAGGGAATGAAGAAATGCAGCCCCATCTATTCCTGGCTGTCCTGCAATTTCTGCTGCCTCTCCTCGATCTTTCCGCCAGAATGGAGCACTGCACACCGAACACACACAGGGGGGAAACGATTGAGGTGCATAAAATTATGAGGGGCATAATAGGGCACACAGGAACGAACTTTTCCCCTTGGTGGACGGATTTTAAGGTAAAGGGTAGGAAGTTTAGAGGGGATGCGAGGAAGAATTTTCTCACCCAGGGGGTGGTGGGAATCTGGAACTCACTGTCTGAAAGGGTGGTAGAGGCAGAAACCCTCATAACATTTAAGAAGTATTTGGATTGGAATAATTAGGTATTTGTTTGACCGGCGCAGACTCGATGGGCCGAAGGGCCTTTTTCTGTGCTGCAGCCCTCTCCAACTCAATGACTGAAGGGGATGGCAAAATTGATTGAAAATGCGGACAGTCTGAAACTCTGGCAGCGATAGGATTTCAACCCACGCCTCCACACAGACTGAAACTTAAATCCAGCGCCTTAGACCGCTCGGCCACTGCGACGTCTAAAATTGTCATTGTCTTGACTGGAAATTTCAATCGCCGTCCACTTTGTAACGCTCAGTAACTGAACGGCATCCAATGTAAAAACATACAGAAAGAAACAATCTCCTCTTGCATCTTCCCAATCTGCTTTTTCTCCCTGAACCTTTTTAATATGAAGCTACACAACTAATGTGAATGAAGTTTGCGATGGTAAAATGCGTCCACCCCCTCGTGGAACTGAACCGAATTGATATATTCCAGATCCGAACCACTCGCTGTGCAACACAGAAGCCCCTTTAAAATTGTAACCTGAATTTTCTGTTTCCTCTCCTCTCCGACCAAAATGAATCACTTCACACTTCCGGACATTAAATTTCAGCCACTTGTCCGTCCAAATGGATTTGTTGAAGAACCCGAAAGGAGAACCGACTCAAACTTGGAATGAAAGAGTGAGAATGAAGGAAGAGAAGTGACGGGTTTTGTCGATCCCAGGGGAAAGAGACTCCGGGATCAGTTCATTGTGACAGTTCACACAGCAACAAGAAAACAACATTCCCTGATGTGGGCCAAACCCAGGCGGCAAGAGAGAGAGCGCCGAATAACAGCATGTTTAGTTATAACACAGAAGACTTGTTCAGCCAATAACAGCATCGAGTGTGTTCGACATGAACATGACGTGAACAGTGAGGGGAAATTGTGCCACAAGCTGCGGATGGACAACTTTCAATTTCCAAACCCACCAACAGAATCAATGCGGCTCCTCTGAAACTTTCAAGGCAAATATTGATCCTTTATAAGGTGCCGTTCCCAGAACTATCCACAGTCCTCCAGGTGTGACCTAACCAGGGCTTTGTGTAGCTGCAGCAAACCTTTCCCTCTTTTCTAAAACAGTCTCTGTAACAGTTTGTACAGCAAGGGAAATTAGATTGTATAGAGCGACTGAGAAAAACGAGGACATGCTTGATCTGAATCAATCTCTTTGGAAAGTTCGGTATGAAATCAGCCGCATAAATACATTTTTGGTTCAAAAATTATATCGGAATCTAAAGTCCAACTCTTAATGTCTTTGGGTCTGGGAAACTTTGTTAATGATCACACAGTGCGCATGGGCACTGCAGAAACTCCTGCACCTCTTTCAATATTGTTTCTCTTCACTCAGAGTTTTCAAAAGGGAACTGAAAAGGGAGAAAAATCAGGGTTATGGAAAAAGAGAAGGAAATTAGGGCGAGTTGGAAAGCTCTTTGTAAAAAACTGACAGACACGATGGGCCGAATTGTCTCCTAATGCGCTGTGTCATTTGAAGATGACATTGCTAAATCAGTCTGATTCCAGAATTACTGATTGTAGCAGCTGAATTCCATTTCTTCAAAACAAAGACCCAAAGTGCTGCTGCATGACCGCGCAGGTTAACATTGTGGACAGGTCCATTGGGTTTCGGCAGCACAGTGATTCTGTAGCGTGGTGCTTATCGCGTTCGCCAAACACACAAAAAGATCCCGGTTTGAAATTGGACAGAAACATTATCAAAACCTGTACTTGTAAATGTGAAGAGAAGTTCGATAATTCACTTGTGTTGTTAAATATTAAATACAGTATCGTACGGCCACGTGGCAATTGCTCTTACAGATGCGCTGAAAAACATCCCAGAAACGAAAAAGAAGCACATTTCATCACACACGAACCATTTTCAACTGTCACTCGGTAGACCTATTAGCAGTTTGTTTACAGATGCAGATTAACATACTTACTCCCCGTCTCAAAGATGGCTAATAGCAATGAGTGCTCCTAAAGACTAGCAAGACAAGCGATACTGTAATTGAAACCGAGGAAATGGCAGGTATGCCACAGGATCACTTTGTATCGGGCTTCAGAATAGAGGAAGAGGAAAAACTACCAGGGAACCGAGGAAACCACGACTCGGTGCAGGTCCTTTCATATTCAGTACGGAAAAAAGAGACATGAACGGGATGTAGGCGCCAGAATGTAAAAGATGCCATAAGCCTATTTGAAAGAAGAGCAGGGGAGTTCTCCCCGCTTCCTGGTCAACGTTTATCCCTCAATCAACGTCACAAAGACACATTATCCGCTCATTATGACGTTAATGTTTGTGGGAGTTTGCTGAGCGGTGATTGGCAGCCGTGTTTCCTACACCACAATGACGACACTTTACAATGTCCTTCATTGACTGGAAAGCGATTTGAGACGTCCGCTGGTCGGGAAAGGTGCTATATAAATGCAAGCCTGTCTTTATTTAATTATCATAAACTCCAGTCCTCTGGTGACTGACCCTCGAGAGTGGAAACAGTTTCTCCCTAACTGCTCTATCAAACCGCCCGCCGCCGATCCCTTCCTCAGCCCAATAATTTTAAACAACACCATGAAAACTCGGTTTAACCTGCTTTGCTCTAAAGAAAACGATCCCAGCCTTTATAGTCTCTCCACAAAACTGAATGTGTTCACCCCTGAACATGGTGCAAGGCGGAACATTGTGACGAGATTTTGGAAAATGTTGTTAGTTGGCAGGTGGAAAAATGGAGGAGGAACCAAAACAGGAAACCCAGTCTCCAGTTCTATGAATAATTACAAACTCTTTAGGAAGTGGAATCAGGGGAGAATGAAGGGGTGAGCTGTCCGACTGACCAGGGCCTATCCGGAATGTTAAGCCATGCTGTCATGCAGCAGCACTCTGGGTCTCTGTTTCGGTAGAATGGAATTCAGCTGGTATTATCAGGGATGCTGCAGAAAGATTCATATAACAATGTAATCATAAAACCGCAAAGCACCATGTATCTATTCAATGGCATACGGGGCCCTTCCATAATCCTGTCTCGATCAGCTTTTTTAAGAGCAAACGAATTAATCTCAGTTTCCTTCCCTCTTTTAATAAACCTGTTATTATTCTGAATATCAATTAATTGCACAATTCCCTTTTGAAAAAGGAGATGCTGCAGATTCCATGCCTATTTTACCTTAATTAACACTGTTTCCCTCACCCAATGCCATGAAGATTTAGACTAGTGCTTCTTACATGGCTATGCATATGAACATTATTTACTTTTTCTATTGATTTCATATCGAATTGACAAAAGTGCTTATTTTTCTGATCAAACATCTCATTATTTCTGATTGATTTATACAATTAATTACATTTCATCCACAAACGGCTAATCGAGGGTGTTATATCACAGTGGGAAATCATTCTTACAGTTCAACAGAGACCTGCCAAGATCAAAGGCTGGCATAGTTTGTTTCGTTCGTTTGGTTTAAAATGCATTTGTTCTGGGAAGGTAATCTTATAGAATACATATTTGTTTAGGAAAAAGTGCTGATCTACCAGAATGTTTGGAGGATTCCAATGGTTAGACTGAGTGGTCATGTCATTTGTTACAGGTAGACAACTCTTGGTTTCCACCTGGTGCCTCAGTTTGTTTGAATTTCAAAATGCAGAAGGCTCGGTCCAGCAAATGTCTTAGGCAGCAATGCTTTCTGCTCAATCATTATGAACACACTTCTCCTCAGCAGAAGAAATTCAACAAACCTTTCTCAGCAATTTTTTTACCTTATTCACCATTCAGTATTAATGTATTTGATATTGATGCCCTTGGTTGACTTGAGGCTCTGTGAGATAGACAACATCGAATTGCAAACTTGACTGGCAAACAAAAGAATGTGTCACCAGGTACTGCATTTGAAATGGGTCTGATTTGAGATGTAGCACAACAGTCAGCATTTCAACAAAATCAAAGAATTTTACAGGGAACAGGCTTGAGAATGATGCGTTAATTAGATCTGCTCCCTCTTTGTCTTTATGAACACACATTACACTGAGACACCTTTGACATGGTGAGGAACTTTCTTAAGCTGCATCGAAAGATCCATTGTTTTATCTTGTTGACTAAACGAGCTGCTAATATGTGAGCGCAGTGAAATACGGATATCTATCCACTCAAGTGTGTCATAGAATCTCAGCACGTGCTGATTTTGCTGCATTCATTTTGTGACCTCTTATTGCCTGCAACATGGGAGATTCAGGTTAGCTTCAACGACGCAAATTATCCTCACTATTTCATGAGTAAGTTTTCATAATGTTTCTGCCCGGTTTCGAACCTGAGAACTTTCGCGTGTGAGGCGAACGTGATAACCATTACACTACAGAAACTGCTGTGGTGTTACTGAGCTTGTCTGGCATGCTAAACTGCGCTGTAACTCAGCAGCAATCTGGGTCTGTATTGCGGAGAAATGGAATACAGCTGCTGTTCTCAGGAACGCTGCAGCGAGACTGATGTAACAATGTCATCAGAAAATGGCCTAGCACCATGTATCCAAACAATGGCAAAAGAGGCCCTCCCAACATGCGATCTCAGGTCCCTTTTTAAACGAGAAAACTAATTCATCACAATTTGCTTCTCTCTCTAAATGATCTATTTCTTCTCCCTTTCAGTAAATTACACAATTCTGTTTTGAAAAAGTCGTTACTGCAGAATCCTTGCCTGGTTTGCCTTAATTCACAAGGTTCACATGACGATTTGGACTTGGGTTCCTAATATACTTTACCAGATGAACATGATGTAATTATGCAATTGATCTCATATCGAATTTGCGAAAGTGTTATTTTTAACCTTTCTATTTTTACAATTTTATTACTTTTGCTCCAGACCCCTTCAACCGAGGGTGCGATATTACAGAGATAAATGTTTGTTCCGGAGTTTAACAGGGCCCTGCCAAGATCGCGTGCTTCAATTGTTCGTTTACTTCATTTGGTTTGAAATAATTTTGTTCCTGGACCGGAATCTAACAGAGGATAAATATTTGTGGAACAAACAGGGCAGTGCTGAGCTACCAGGGTGTTTGGAGGTTTCCAACGGTTGGACTGAGGGTCCATGTCACTTGTTGCAGGGAAGCAACTGTTGATTTGATCCTGGTGCCTCAGCTTGTTTTGAATTTCAAAATGTAGACGTGTCCGTCCAGCAAATGTCTCCGGGTGCAATGCTTTCTGCTCAATCATTAGGAACATCCTTCTCATCCTTGGAAGACGAAATTAAAGAAACTCAGTATTTGTTCCGTTATTCTATATTTAATATTCATATTTTATCTGTTATTGATGCCTTCGTCTGAATTGAGACTCTCTGAAATATACACCAGCCCCGAATTGCAAACATGACTGATAGACGAAAGAATGTCAGTCAACATGTAATGCAAATCATATGGTGCTCATTTGAAATTGAGCGCAGTTAGCTTTTAAACAAAATCCAAGAATTTTTTTGGGAATAGGCTTGAGAATGATGCGTTAATTAGATCTGATCACTTTTTGTCTGTCTTTGTGAGCACACGTTGCAATGAGACACCTTTGACATGGTGAGTAACTGTTAAGCTGCATCGAAAGACGTACTGATTTTGCTGCAGGTAAAAGCAAAATACTGCGGGTGCTGGAAATCCAAACCAAAAATAAAAATACCTGCAAAAACTCAGCTGGTCTGGCAGCATCTGCGGAGAGAAACACAGTTAACGTTTGAGTCCGTATGACTCTTCAACAGACCTAAGTAAAAACAGAAAAGAGGTGAAATATAACATCGCATATATCTTTTATATTTCACCTCTTTTTTATTTATTAACTGTGTTCCTCTCCGCAGATGCTGCCAGACCTGCTGAGTTTTTGCGGGTATTCTGATTTTGTTGCACGTGTTTTATGACCTCGGTGAGAGCAAATGCATTATGCCTGCAACATTGGAGATTCAGGTAAGCTTTAACGATGCAAATTATCCTCACAATTTAATGAGTAAGTTTTCATAATGTTTCTGCCCGGTTTCGATCCGGGGACCTTTCGCGTGTTAGGCGAACGTGATAACCACTACACTACAGAAACTGCTGTGGTATTACTAAGCCTGTCTGGCATGCTAAACTGCGCTGTAACGCTGCAGCAATCGGAGTCTCTGTTGCAGACAAATTAAATACAGTTGCGATTCTCAGGAACGCTGCAGCGAGACTGATGTAACAATGTCATCATAAAATGGCCTAGCACCAGCAAAGCCATTAGAGGCCCTTCCAACATCCGATCCGAGGCCCCCTTTTAAACGAGCACACTAATTAATCGCAATTTGCTTCTCTCTCTTAATGAACCAGTTTTTCCCTCCCTTTCATGAAATTGCTGAATTCCCTTTTGAAAAAGTCGTTTCTGCAGAATCCATGCCTGGTTTGCCTTAATTCACAAGGTTCACACGACGATTTGAACTTGGGTTCCTAATATACTTCGCCAGATGGACATGATATAATTATACAATTGATCTCATCGAATTTGCGAAAGTGTTGTTTTTTCAACCTTAGTATTTTTACAATCTTATTACTTTTGCTCCACAGCCCTTCAATCGACGGTGCGATATTACAGAGGAAAATGTTTGTTCCGGAGTTTAACAGGGCCCTGCCAAGATCACGTGCTTCAATTGTTCGTTTGATTCATTTGGTTTGAAATAATTTTGTTCCTGGACCGGAATCTTACAGAGGATAAATATTTGTGTCGCAAACAGGGCAGTGCTGAGCTGCCAGAATGTTTGGAGGTTTCTAATAGTTGGACTGACCAGGGAAGCTGACAAGCAAGCCTTCAAATCACTGATGATCATCTCTTTACCCGTTACTGCCCTTCAGTTCACTGACACTGCTGACAGGTTTCTCGCACAAAATGGTTTGTTTGGTTAACCTTTGGTCACCGGCCATCGAGCCCAGGCCGTGATGGAGAAAGCATTGACTCCGAACCACCCGGGTCCACCATCACCAGCTCCGTGCTGCCCTGTCCATCATTCTTGTGTCAGTTAATCCATCCTGCCTCGCTCTCTATCACAGATCTTCCCTTTTGTTCTTTTTACAGAGTGACTCCTGCCTTTTCAATCAGGAAAAGCTGGAAATAGCAGGCAGAGAGAGAAACAGAGTTAATAGTTTTTTTCTTATTCGTTCATGGGATGTGGGCATCACTGGCTAAGCCAGCATTTATTGCCCATCCTTAAATTGCCCATTTTTTCAGGGGGCAGTTACGAGTCAGCCACATGTAGGCTAGTCCGGGTAAGGACAGTGGATTTTCTTCCCTAAAGGACATTAGTGAACCAGATGGGGTTTTGCAGACTTTTAATTCCAGATTTTTGTTGAATTCAAATTTCACCACCTGCTATGGTTGGACCACCAGAGCATTACCCTAGGTCTCTGGAATACCAGTCCAGTGAAAATACCACTATGCTACATCAAAACTGGTAAATGCTAGAGATGTAACAGGTTTGAAACAGATACAGAGGAGAGGAGGAAAGAACAAAAGGGAAGGTCTGTGATAGGTTGGGAGGGGAGATGGAGGGGGCAGCGGACTGGTATTGTCACTGGACTAGTACTTCAAAGGCCCAGGGTAGTGTTTGAATCCCACCATGGCAGGTGGTGAAATTTGAATTAAGTCGAAATGATGAAACCACCAATTGTCATTAAAAACCCATCCAATTCGCAAATGTCCTTTAGGAAATCTGCTGTCCTTACCTGGTCTGGCCTACATGTGAATCTAGATGCACAATAATGTGGTTGACTCTGAAATGGCTGGGCAAGCCATTCAGTTCTCAAGAGCAATTAGGAATGGCCAATATAATGTTAGCCCAGCCAGTACTGCCTACATCCCATGAATGAATGAAAAAAGCACAAAAGGGATGATGATGCCATTCTGTATCAATCAGTTCTCTCTGCTCTCAGTTCTGTCCCACACTGAAAACTCTTAATCCTTCCCCTCCATTACCCGGCACAAACATTTCGTTCTTCACTGTGACTTGGATAATTTCAGGTACAGTTCCTTAATTTCCTTCCTGTAATCTTATGAATTAGACCATTCTCAACTGATTGGATGTGAACCCGATGCAATCAGCCCTCCAGGAAGTGACTATTTTAATTCTGTGACTCTGAGCAATTCTGTTGGTGCAGGAGCTTGAGTGGAACTTGCCACTTTTAAACTGTCAAAGGAACATAAGAAATAGGAACAGGAGTAGACCATTCGGGCCCTCAAGCCTGCTCCGCCATTCAATAAGGTCATGGCTGATCTTGTGTTTCGATTTCCACATTCCCGTCTAACTCCGATAGCCTTTGATTCCTTTGCCTAACAAGAATCTATCTACCTCTGCCTTAAAAATATTCAATCATCATTCATTGCATATCAGACCCATGCCTACAAACTGCACTCCCACTCTTCCAGTGAAGAAAAGAGCCGTTTTCACTCCTAACCCAACAACTGTGATGTTAACAAAGCGGGGTGGAGACAGACTCCATTTAAATGCGGTGACACTACTGGAGGAATGGAGAGCTGGGGTTCACTCCGGAAAACAGCAGCAATGTTTAAAGTTAATCATCTGAATCTGTGCTTGGTGTATTAGGAGGTTTGGCTTGTATTGGAGTATCTTGCATCCCAAGAATGGGCAGTAACCCACTGATTGAAGTTGCTGTCACTGCTTTCTGTTCGCAGTGGGTGATTGGAGAGGGTGGGGCAAAATCCTACTGCTTTTCCCGGTCTCACTCACTACGGAGCAGGGAAGACAGAATCGTTGATGGGTTTGTTGCCCTGTCTGAAATGTAGCTTTGACCGACTGTTCGTGATGGAGATCATGCTGCAGGAGCCTTTAATAACCTTACACAAATCAGCTGGCAAATGCAGGTTTGAGGGAAGCTTTCTGAACCATCAGGACTGGAAATGGGAACAAGTGGAAGATTCTGTCTAGTTTCAGTGTGTACATACTGTAGAGGGGAAGAGCTAATGTCACATGGCTGTAAGGTATTACATACAGTTAATGTTTAACAATAAAGATGAATTATTGCTCACACTTAAAATATGTTTTGATAATGTTTCTGCCTGGTTTCAAACCAGGGACCCAGGAACTATAATTCCTATTTCGTATGATTGATAATCAATGTATATTGATAAACCTGTAGCAAACCGATATACTCTGCATTTTAATTGGATTTATCAGATATGTGCACCACTATGAGCTGGGCTGTGGACTGTAATGTCTTCACTCTTCTCTGGTGATCTTCTCCAGAAAGGCTGGTGTAGATAGAATCACTTGGTCTGCAAGATACAGTCACTGTGAGGATGATAATGGAACAATTTTCTGTCAAATGTTCAGTGACACCTGATCACTTACCAAGTGATTATGTAAAAATCTAATTCAAATAATCACAGCCACTGCCGATGAGGGAGGGAAGGAAGCAGCAGAGGCAGCTGATCAGATTGTCTCAATCTTAGTGACAAAGAAGCTCCATGAGCTCCTCACACTTGTTGTTGGAAGTGAGGATGGAGGGGACAGGGGTGAGAGAGAGCACTTCAGAAGGAACTAACCTAGGTTAGAAATATTGAAAAGACTCAAGACACTGTGTGTTTAACACAAAGCTAATCTAATTGACCTTTATTTACAATATCAGCCCGAATAACTGGGCTGGAGTTTATTAACATCTTCAGAAACAGACCCCAATACACATAATTCAGTCCTGGATGTGATTAACAGCAAAATCCAACCATTGTCGTTACTTGTGAACTGGCTGGTATCTCTGCAGTGTAGATAAATAAGCAAACCCCTTCCCACATTCAGAGCATGTAAATGGTCTCTCCCCAGTGTGAACTCGCTGGTGTGTCAGCAGGTTGGATGACTGGGTAAAACCCTTCCCACATTCAGAGCAGGTGAACGGCCTCTCCCCAGTATGAACTCGCTGGTGTCTCAGAAGGTTGGATGGGTGGGTGAATCCCTTCCCACATTCAAAGCAGATGAATGGTTGCCCCCCAGTGTGAACCCGGTGGTGTGTTGGCAGGGTAGATAACTGAGTGAATCCCTTCCCACACTCAGGGCAGGTGAACAGCCACTCCCCAATGTAAATTCGCTGGTGTACAATGAGTTGAGATGATTGCTTGAACCCAGTCCTGCAGTGAGAGCACCTGAACGGCCTCTCGCCAGTGTGAACACTTTGATGAGACATCAGGTCCTGGGAGCTTTTAAAACACTTCCCACAGTCTGGGCATTTAAAAGGTCTCTCGTCTGTGTGAACTCGCTGGTGTGTCAGCAGATGGGATTGCTGAATGAATCCCTTCCCACACATGGAGCAGGTGAATGGCCTCTCATCACTGTGCCCATGCTGGTGTCTCAGCAGTTTGGATGACTGAGTGAATCCCTTCCCACACACAGAGCAGGTGAACAGCCTCTCCCCAGTGTGACTGTGCTTGTGCGCAGTGAGTTGAGACAACCACCTGAACCCAGTCCCGCAGTGAGAGCACCTGAATGGTCTCTCATCAGTGTGAACACGTTGATGGCGCATCAGTTCCATGGAACCTTTATAGCACTTCCCGCAGTCCGGACATTTAAAAGGTCTCTCCTCAGTGTGAACTCGCTGGTGTGTCCACAGGTTGGATGACTGAATGAATCCCTTCCCACACTTCGAGCAGGTGAATGGCCTCTCCCCAGTGTGAACTCGCTGGTGTATCAGCAGATAGGACGAACGAGTGAATCCCTTCCCACACTCGGAGCAGGTGAACGGTTTCTCCCCAGTGTGAGTGCGCCAATGACTTTCCAGGTCAGACGGGGATTTGAATCCCTTCCCACATTCCCCACATTTCCATGGTTTCATCCCATTGTGACGGCATTTATATTCTGACAGGTCAGATGATTGGCTGAAGCCTCGTCCACACACAGAACACATGTACGGTTTCTCCTCACTGTGAACGGTGCTTTTTCCTTCCATGTTCAAAATCCAATGATATTTAGGTTATGACAAATTGGGCGACTCTGTCAGGTTCTGATGTGATGTTTGGTTTGTGTTTCCCGACTGCAAATCCTCTCCTTCTAATACCCTGTGAAATTGATTTAAAACAGAAAAAGGGAGTGAGAGAGAACCCACAAAAACAGGTTGTGAAATTGAGCTGAACGAATCTGGTAATTTGTGGGGCCGGCACCAGGGAAAAGTGACCATGAAAACTGCTGGATTGTCCTAAAAACCCAACTGGTTCACTAATATCCTTCAGAAACATAGAAATTAGGAGCAGGAGAAGGCTATTCAGCCCTTTGAGCCTGCTCCACCATTCAATATGATCATGGCTGTTCCTCTATCTCAACGCCATATTCTTGCTTTCTCTCTAATCCCCCTGATGCCCCTAATATCCAAAAAATGATCAATTTCTTCTTTGGCTATACTCAGTGACCCGGCCTCCACAGGTTTCTGTGGTAGAGAATTCCACAGGTTGACCACCCTCTGAGTGAAGAAATTTTTCCTCATCTCAGGGAAGGGAACCTGCTACGTGGTCTATGCCCACTCAAGACTCTGTCCACAAATTTCAAAATTGTGCCTGAACACTGAGGTCTGGGTTATTTATATGTATCAGGAACAGCGCGGGTCCGAACACTGACTCCTGGGGAACTGCGCTCTTAACCTTCCTCCAGTCTGAAAAACATCCATTAACCATGACTCTCTGTTTCCTGTCACTCAGCCAATTTTGTATCCATGTTGCTGCTGTCCCTTTTATCCCATGAGCTATAATCTTTGCTCACAAGTTTGTTGCATGGTACTTTATCTAATGCCATTTGGAAGTCCATGTTACACAACATTAACAGCATTACCCTGAACAACACTTTCTGTGACCTCATCAAAAACCTAAAGCAACTTAGTTAAACGTGATTTTCCCTTAACAAGTAACTGCTGGCTTTCCTTAATTAACCCACATTTTCTCAAGTGACTATTAAATATGTCCTGAATTACCATTTCTGGAAGTTTCCCCAGCACCGAGATTAAACTGACTGGTCTGTAGAAGCTTGGCTTCTCTTTACACCTTTTTTGAACAAAGGTGTAACATTTGCAATTCTCCAGTCCCTGTGTCAGCAACTCTGAATCTCAGGAAGACTGGAAAATTATGGCCAGCGTTTCCACAATTTCCACTCTCATTTCCCCTCAGTATCCTTGGATGCATCTCATCCAGTCCTGGGGCTTTGTCAACTTTGTCAGACAGACTATCCAATATCTCCTCCTTATCAATTTTAAACCCCACAAGGGTCTGAACTATCTCCTCTTTCACAATCACCTGTGCAGCATATTTTTCCTTGGTAAAGGCAGATACAAAATATTTATTTAATACCTCATCCATACCCCCTGCCTCCATGCCTAAATCACCTCTTTGGTCCCTAATTGCCTCCACTCCTCCTTTTACCACTCTTTTACTATTTACATGCCCACGGAAGACTTCTTGATTTATTTCCATGTTTGCTTTCAGTCTCTTTTCATGCTCTCTTTGCTTTTCTTATTTGGTTTTCCAAAACCTTCTGAACCTTCTCTATTCAGCCTGGTTCTTGGTTTTATTATCCAGCTAACATGTGTCATAAGCACACTTTTTCTCCTTTATCTCAATCTCTATCTCTTTTCTCATCGAGGGGGCTGTGGATTTGTTTACCCTACCTTTCCCCTTCATGGCAATATATCTTTACTGTGTCAGAACTCTCTTCTTTGAAGGCAGTGCATTGTTCAGTTACAGTTTCACCTGCCAACTTTTGATTCATAAGACCATAAGATGTAGGAGCAGAAGTAGGCCATTTGGCCCATCGAATCTGCTCCGGCATTCAATGAGGTCATAGCTGATCTGATAATCCTCAACTCCACTTTCCTGCATAGCCCTTGATTCTCTTACAGGTTAAAAATCTGTCTATCTCAGCCTTGAATATACTTAACGACCCAACCTCTACAGCCTTCTGCGGTAAAGAATTCCAGATTCACTACCCACTGAGAGAAGAAATTCTTCGTTGTCTCTGTCTTAAATGAGCGACCCTTTACTCTGAGATTATGCCCCCTATTTCTATACTCTCCCATTCAGCATCTACTCTGTCAAGACCCCTAAGAATCTTATATGTTTCAATAAGGTCGCCTCTCACACTTCTAAACTCCACTGAGTACAGGCCCAGCCTACTCAACCTCTCCTCATAAAAAAATCCATCCATACCCAGGATCAACCTCGAGAGCCTTCTCTGGCCTGCCTCCAATGCCAGTATATCTTTGCTTAGAAAAGGGGACCAAAACTGTTCACAGTATTCTAGGCGTGGTCCAACTAGTGCCTTATCTAGTTTGAGCAAGACTTCCCGATTTTTAAACTCCATTCCCTTTGAAATTCCAACTTACCTGGGTCAGATCCATTCTTACCCCATTGAAGTTGGCTTTCCCCTAATTAATTATTCTTACCCTTACTTGAAATCTTTGCACACAGATAAGTTGTTTACCTTCCACGTTAAAAGTTTGATGATATTCAGGTCCTGATGAATCAAATGACTCTGTCAGATCTTGATGTGATGTTTGGTTTGAGTTTCCCGTCCGTCAATCCTCTGCCTCTAATACCCTGGAAAAGAAATTTCCAAAATCCATGACTGTCAGTCCAGGATAGACATTGAGAGGAAAAATACATTTCTCTTGGTTTGTGTTTGGTGTGTGTAAATCCTCCCCTTTTAACCCCCTGTAAAAAGAGTTTTCAAAATCCATCCCTGTCAGTCCAGGATAGACATGCACAATATACTCTCCTCCTGCTGACAGGGAAAGGGATGAACGCGCATGTGGGGAGCATTTTAGTGATAGTGACCACAACATGGTACAATTTAAGCTTGTTTTGGACAAAATAGACAAGTTGCAAAAAAAAAATGTTTTGGATTGGGGGAGAGCAGATTTTAGTAAAATAAAGCAGGATCTGGCCAAGGTAGACTAGGAACAGCTACTTGTGGGGAAATCTACAGAAGAGCAGTGGGGGGCATTCGAAAAGGAAATGGGAAGGGTACAGGCTCAACATGTTTCCTCTAGGGTGATAAGAAGGAGTAACAAGCCCAGAGAACCATGGATGACCAGAGATATTCAGGATATGATGAGAAGGAAAAGAGAGGCTTTTAGCAGGTACAAGGGGAGCAAATCAGCGGAGGCATTAGTAGAATAGAGAAAATGCAGGGTGGAGCTTAATCACAGAATCACAAAGTGCAGAAGAGGCCCTTCGGCCCATCGAGTCAGCGCCAACACGTGAGAAACGCCTGACCTACCCCCATTTACCAGCACTTGTCCCACAGCCTTGAATGTTATGATGTGCCAAGTGCTCATCCAAGTACTTTTTAAAGGACGTGAGACAACTCGCCTCCACCACCCTCCCAGGCAGTGCATTCCAGACAAAAAAAAACTTTATGATCACTGACTCGTCCCTATGGCGGCTTGTTTACCCTGAACACACCGCGCTGCAGAAAGTCCCCGATCAATGACTAGTGCGCAGGTGCAGTGTGGGTGTGCGCTCTGAGCATGCTCAGTGTCAGTCATGGTGACAGAGGGAGGAGGAGCGGACGGTTCGGGAGGCGGGAGGAGATTGTGATCACAGGGTAGGAATGGAAACCGCGGATGGACTGGGAACTGGATCAACTTCTGGGGTAGGCCCCAGGCCTCGTGTTTACCCCGCGGTGACAGGCCCGGGGGGGGAGGGAGCGATGGAGCCGGCGGCTGGACGGGGAGGATTTGGAAACACTTTGTGGATCCGCAAACCCTGAGGAATAATTGTCAGCTCCTGGTTTGCAGCTGCGGGGCTTCTCCCTCCCGGGAACAGGCCCAGGTTAACGGCCGCCATCCTGGGTCAGCGAGCGGAGGATGGTTCACATCAGAGGATGGGGGAGGGGAGACAATAAACAAGAGGTTACACTTTGGGCTCAAATCAATGAGGATCTGATCTGTGGGAGGGAAGGAAGGAAACCCTGGGAGGTGGGCGGGGAGGCTTCAGAAACACCCGCTGGAGGCCCCAAAACCTTAATAAGACTCTTTGATTTTATTGTCAGTCTGCAGACAGGAGCTGGAGAAATTAACCCAGGCAGAGGAGAGGGAGGGAGTAAACTGGGGGTGGAGGAAAGAAATGGTGGAGATGGTGAGATGGGTTTGGATTTCAGCCCAGGGAGGAGGGAGAGTCTGTGGGACGGGGATTTACAGCTTTGGGGGAACAAGAAGGGGAAAAATGTTCCATAGAAACTAAAATTGGTTTGAATTTCTATTGTGGACTTACAATTAAGAATTCTCGAAATTCCTTTTACAGAATATTGGAAGGGGAGGATTTATAGACGGGAAACTTAAATAAAAACTTCACATCAAGATTTAACTGAGTCTTTCCATTCATCAGGACCTGAAAATCATCAGCCTTTGAATGTGGAAGGAGAAATGTTTCTCTGCTGTCTGTGGGAGAATATTTCAGCTGGAGTGAGAGTGTTCCAGTGCACTGACTGTGGAAAGAGCTTTAACCAGTTAACAAAAAACATCACACCATTCACAGTGGGGAGAAACCATACACGTATTTTCTGTGTGGATGAGGCTTCAACTGATCATCCAACTGGGGAGACACAAAGGCCAGACACCACACCATGGAGAAACCTTGGAAATGTGGGGACTGTGGGAAGGGATTTTATTATCCATCCCGGCTGGAAGCTCATCGACGCATTCACACCGGGGAGAGGCCGTTCACCTGCTCTATGTGTGGGAAGGGATTTACTAAGTCAACCTGCCTCATGGCACACCAACAAATTCACACAGGGAAGAGACCCTTCAGCTGCTCCATGTGTGGGAAGGGATTCACACGGTCATTTAGCCTGCAGTTACACCAGCGAATTCACACTGAGGAGAGGCCGTTCAGCTGCTCTCACTGTGGAAGGAGGTTCAGGTGTTCATCCGACCTCAATGCACACAAGCGAGTTCACACTGGGGAGAGGCCGTTCGCCTGTTCTGTGTGTGGAAAGGGATTCACTCATTCATCCAGCCTTCTGACACACCAGCGAATTCACACTGAGGAGAAACCATTCAGCTGCACCTACTGTAGAAAGAGCTTCAGACAGTCATCCAGCCTCACTGCACACCAACGCACTCACACTGGGGAGAGGCCGTTCACCTGCTCCATGTGTGGGAAGGGATTCATTCAGTCCTTTAGCCTGCTGTTACATGAACGTTCTCATACTGGGGAGAGGCCATTCACGTGCTCCGTGTGTGGGAAGGGATACACTCGGTCATCCCACCTGCTGACACATCAGCAAATTCATAAGTGATTACAGGGGTTGGATTTTGCTGCTATTGTTGCTGCTAATCTCATCCAGGATTTGATTTGTTTCTGCTGATGTTTACAACCACTATAAGTGACTGAAGTTTAATATTCTGCAGATGTTGCTGATTTTCAGGGCTGCAGTATCCCTTTTTAAACATACAACCTGTGATCTTTCCCCTTAATCCTCAAGATCTCTCATTATAAACTCATTTGTAATAAAATTATGAACTTTTACTTCAATCCTAAATTGATCTTTGGTGTAAAATCTACAATTCAGTGTCTGAAAGGTTCCACTGATTAACATCTCCAATTAGAAAGTGCTGATTAATCTTTGCTGACAATTGTTACTGACTTGCACATTCTTCTTCAGTTGCACCTTCTTTATGAAATTAAATTAATAAGGAACATTAAACACAACAGTAAAATATTTTACAGGGACATCAATAAAAGTGTCATCAATTAACATTGATATTGATTAAACACAAGGAGAAAATGCTTGAAAAACTCAGCAGGTCTGGTAGCATCCATGGAGAGGGAAACAGAGTTCGCTTCCAGTTGAATATGATGGTTGAACTCAAAACATTAATTGTGTTTTTGTCTCCACAGATGCTGCCAGACCTGCTGAGTTTTTCAAGCACTTTCTGTTTTTGTTTCAGATCTCCAGTATCCGCAGTATTTTGCTTTCATTGATATTGATGAAGTTTGGAAGTCGCTGAGTTAAATCATTTCTAACACAGCAGCAGCAACATTTGGTAAAGGTGGAACCCACAACAGAGACTGGTTTGAGACCCAACAGCAAGAGCACTGCATAACTTGAATGTAGCCACGACAGTTGTGCAAAAGACAGGGAGATCCTGTATAAATAAACACTGGATCAGCCTATGACAAGAAATCCAAACTGCCTGTGCCAATAGAAACCTCCGTGCTTTGGATGATGGAGTCAAAGGCACATGGTCCAACCATCATCAAAGTTAATCCCCTGAAATCAGCATATGGTGAAGTACTGACCGATGGAAGTAAACAAATGTCTCACACTACTGTGAGCTGTATTCCTGTGAGACAGACATCTCCCACTCTCCAGAAGCACAGAAACTGCACTGTTCTTCTGGATGTACTTGGCCTGCAAGTAGATGACATCTTTAAGCATAACCCAGCACAGGTCTTCCCAGTGACGTGAAGGAGTGAGATGTCCCTGTAGGTGCTGAAATCTCCTCTGTCACCTTTGTTCTTGTTTATTGTGATGATCCTTGCATCACACGTGTCCTGTGGAATGGATCCTACGTTCCAACCAAGAAGATGGAGATCATGAAGGTGAGGCAGTAGATGGGACTTTCCGTGCTTGAGCAGTTCAGCTGGCATGTCATCCTTGCTGGGTGTCTTTCTGCTTGCTAAGCAATCAAGCCTCCCTATAATATGGTGCCCAGAACTGTACACAATATTCCAGCTGAGGTCTAACGAGTGTCTTATATAAATTCAGCATAACCTTCCTGCTCTTGTGTTCTATACCCTTGTTAATAAAGCCCAGGGTGCTATATGCTTGATTAACTGCTCTCTCCACCTGCCCTGCTACCTTCAATGATCTATGCATATATACACCCAAGTCTTTGTGCTTGGGTTTGGAGCAGGAATAGGCCACTCGGCCCTTTGAGCCTGCTCCACCATTCAATAAATCATGGCTGTTCTGACTGTAACCTCTCGCCTACGCCAGATATCCTTTCAACCCCTTATTTATAAAGAATATATCTACCTCCCCTTGAAAACATTCAAAGACTCTGCTTCCACTGCCTTTTGAGGGAGTCCCAAAGACTCTCAAGCCTCCGCGAGAAAAAAAATTCTTCTCATTTTTGTCTTAAATGGGTGGCCCCTTATTTTTAAACAATGACCCCTAGTTCTTGACAAGTGGAATCATCCTCTCCACAGCCACCCTGTCAAGACCCCTCAACATTTTACATGCTTCCACCAAGTTGCCTCTTACTCTACTAAACTCTAGCAGATACAAGCCTAGCCTGTCCAGTCTTTCCTCACAGTACAACTCGTCTATTCCTGGTATTAGTTTTGTAAACCTTCCCTGAACTGCTTATAAAGCATTTAGATTCTACCTTAAATAAGGAGATCAATACTATACACAGTACTCCAGATATGATCTCACCAGTGTCCTGTACAATGAAGTATAGCCTTCCTACTTTTGTACTCAATTCCCCTCACACTAAATGATAACATTCTATTAGCTTCCCTAATTACTTGCTGTACCTACAAACAAGCCTTTTGTGATTCCTGCGCTAGGACACCCAGATCCCTCTGAATCTCAGAGCTCTGCAATCTCTCACTATTTATGTAATATGCTTCTCTTTTATTCTTCCTGCCAAAATGGTCAATTCCACATTTGCCCACATTATACTCCATTTGCCAGATCTTTGCCCACTTACTTAACCTATCCGTGTCTCTTTGTAGCCTCCTTATGTCCTCTTCACAACTTAGCTTCCTACCTACCTTTCTATCATAATTGAAATAATTTTGATTATTAATGTATTAGCATAATGATAATTGCAATAACTTCCTGATTATTGAAGCAATAGGCAGATGATTATTAATGCAGTAGGAACCATGTAATTAATGTAATTAGATTCTGATTATTAATGTAATAGAATCCTGATTATTAATATTTACATAATTTATATAAGACGATCCCGATTGTTGATGCAATAGGCACCAGACTATCAATGTAATAATATCCTGATTATTAATGTGTTGGAATCCTGAATCTTAAAGTAATTGGACTCTGATCATTAATATAATAGGAACCCAAGCATTGAGGATCCTCATTATTCATGCAATAGGATTCTGATTATTAATGTAACAGTGTCCTGATTATTGATACATTTTTTTTATACATTCATGTGATGTGTGTGGGATTTATTGCTCATCCCTCATTGCCCTTGAGAAGGTGGTGTTGAGCTGCCTTCTTGAACTACTGCAATCCATGTGGTGTAGGTACACCAACAATGCTGACTTGTTTTTAGTGGTTTTAATACAACTGAGTTGCTTTCTAGGCCATTTCGGAGGGCATTTAAGAGTCAACCACCTTGCTGTGGGTCTGGAGTCTCATATAGGCCAGACCAGGTAAGGACGGCAGATTTCCTTCCCTGAAGGGCATCAATGAACCAGATGGGATCTTACAACAATCAACAATGGTTTCATGGTTGTCATTGGACTTTTAATTCCTGATTTTAATTGAATTCAAATTGCACCATCTGCTTTGGTGGGATTTGAACCCAAGTTCCCAGAGCATTACCCTGGGTCTCTGGATTACTAGTCCCATCACAATGCCACTGCCTCCCCAATCCCCCACTGTTCTGAGGGCGTGAAAGGTTCTAAATGAACACAAGAGTTTTCAGCTCCACGTACTGTCCACATGGGAGTTCTCCTGGTGCGGTGGGACCAACATTCATGTTTTAACTAACACACCAAAAATACACGATTACTTGGTCACTCGTCTGATTGCTGCTTATGAATATACTCAAGGCTAAGATCAATTCATTTTAATCTGGAAAATGCACAATGAAGGTGCACATTAATTGCAAGTTCCCCCTATCACTGTTCAGCAATCATTAACTGAACTTAACCTGACCTACTGTCACCATGCTCAAATCTTGTCATTCTCAGACACGCTATTCTGCATGTCATAATTGAAGAATTAAGAGTGAAATGGCCAACTGCTTCACTGTAAGGAGTAGAGACTCCATAGTGTTACAGGCTGGCTTGTTGGATCTGCTCGGCCCATCCAATCTTTTATTCAGCTCATGGGAAAATGACTAAAATGCTGCAACATACGGGCATTTGGGGACAATGGTGCATTTGCTGCTCAGATTAGCCCAGGTCTCCATATTATAAGGACTGGAGAAGATGCAAGAATAAGTTACTGGAGTGTTGCTGTAACTGAAGGATTATACCTACCAAGAAAGTTTGAACAGGGTGGAAATGTTTTCTCTGGGAAAGTGAGTGAGGGGTGACCTGATCAAGGAATTTAAGATAACAAAAGTGTTTTTACAGGGTTGATAAGTGGAAGAATTTCCATTTGCCAAGGTCGAAAATAAATATAACTTAGTCAGTAATAAATCTAATGTGCAATTCAGCAGCAACTTCCTTAACCAGAGATAAAACAGAAAATGCTGGAAGTACTCAGCATATCTGGCAGCATCTGGAGATTGATAAACAGACTTAACGTTTCAGGTCTATGAACTGATGTGGTGCAGTTAGGATGAAAGGTTATAGACCTTAAATGTAAATTATGCCTCCCTTTCCAAAAATGTTACCAGATGTGTTAACTATTTTTTGTTGTTGCTTATTCAGATTTCCAGCATCTGCAGTATTTTGCTTTTCTTTAACTGGATAATGTTAAGAGTGTGGATCTCATTATCATAAGAGTTTTGGATCCTTGTCTGAGCTTGAAACTCATGAGTAAAATCTCACCACAAAATATCATTCACCAGCTGAATGTGGAAATGGATTCTCTCGGTTATCCCATTTATTGACACAACAGCTCAGTCACACTGGAGGAACACCATTCAGATACTTCACTTGTGCGGAGGGAGTTATTCTATTTTCCCACCTGCTAGCACTCGAGCTTTAAAAGTTCAAAGGATCTGTTGCACAATCAGAACATTCTTATTAGCGAGGAGCAGGTTAGCTGATTTGATTTTAATAAGTTTACATCTTTGCCCTAATGGCTCCAACCGAAATCGGAAAACAAAGAGTATAATTTTCAACAGGACCATCTTTCAATGGTGGGATGTTTACCCAGCATTCTCCGCGGGGCAGAATGTATCCTATCCAGACCACAGGAGCTTCCTGCGCATGCGCACTGCTGGGCATAACCGGAGCATGCGCAATGCGGCCAGATTGTGCCTGGCGTTAGCCGGAGAAGCGAGAAATAATGGACTGCGGTTGACTAATGGAGCCGCTGGGTAGGTGGAGAGGATTAGAGCGAGGAGAGTGGGCGGAGAGGCTTCATAAATACTCGGTGGAGGCCTCAAACCCCGACTAAGAAACTACCGGTCCTGTTTACCCGGGACGGGGCGAGATCGCTTGAACTCCTCTGGGTCACAGGCCCGGGTTAACGGCCGCCATCTTTATAGTGGCCAATGTGCAGCAGGGCGCATGCGCGGTTATCCATATGCCTGTCAGCAGGAGGAGAGAATATTGTGTATTTCTATCCTTGACTGACAGGGATGGATTTTTGGAAACTCCTTTTACAGGGGGTGAGAAGGGGAGGATTTACACACAGCAAACTAAATCAAAAGAAATGTTTCTCTCTTCAATTTCTATCCTGGATTTACAGTGATGGTTTCCGTAAACTTGCAGGTTACTGGAAGTGGAGGATTGACAGACGGGAGACTCAAACCAAATATCACATCAAGACCTGACAGAGTCACTCGTTTCATCCGGACCTGAATATCATCGCTCTTTGAATGTGGGAAGGAAAAGCTTTGTCTGAACTGTCTATGGGAGAAGATTTCAGGTGTGACTGGAAAAATGCTGAGACACACAAACCCTGGTTACAGCACACCTGGAGAACAATGTTTAGTTCTGGGCAACAAACATCAGGAAGGATAGAAAGGTCTTGGAGGGAGTGTAACACTGATTTACCTGCGTGATATCTGAGCCCCAAGGGATAAATTACAGAATGAGATTACTCAAAAAAGCCACAGTCATTATGGCACAGAGGAGGCCATTCGGCCCATTGAGTTCATGCCAGATCTCTAGAACAATCCAATCAGCCCCATTCCCCTGCTGTATCCCTGTATCTTTGCAAGTTTATTTCCCTCGAGCATCTATCCAATTTCCTTTTGAAATCATTCATCATGTCCATTTCCACCTCCCTCATAGACAGCAAATTCGAGCTCATTACCATTCACTGTGTAAAAATATTCTTCCTCACACCTCCCATACCTTTTACCCAAAAACTTAAACCTCTGTCCTTGAGTCCTTGTACAATCAGCTGATGGGTGCAGCTTTTCTTTGTCCACCTTATCTAAACCTGTCATAATCTTGTACACCTCTACCAATCTGCCCTCAACCTCCTTTGCAGGAACCATTCTGGTAAATCTCCTCTGCACTTTTCTCAAGGACCTTCACACCCTTGCTAAAGTGAGGTGACCAGAACTGAATGCAATTCTTGAATTCTGGCCTAACCAAAGCTTTATAAAGATTCAGCATAACTTCCCTGTTTTTGTTCTCAATACCACTATTTATGTAGCTCAAGATCCAATCTGCTGTGCTAACTACTCTCTTAATACATCCTGTCACCTTCAGAGATCAAAGAACATGCAGCTCCAGGTCCTTCTGTCCATTCACATTCTTTAGATCTGTGCCATGAATTATATCTTCCCCTCCCTATTCCTCCTGCTAAAATACTGTGAGGGTTGTAATCCCTGGAATTTCGAAGATTAAGAGGTGATTTGATCAAAGTTTTTGGGTTATTGATTGGAACTGAGAGGGTAGATAGAGAGGAACTATTTCCACTGGTTGGGGAATCTAGGACAAGCAGGTGGAGTCTAAACATAGAATCAGGTTCCAGCACCTTTTCAGGGAGAGATTTCCAGATCAGGACAACTCTGTTGGTGCACTTCCCTGTTTTTGTACTCAGTTCCTCTATTTATGAAGCCCAAGATCCCAGATATTTCCCTAACTACCCCTCAATCTGTCCTGCCATAAGAAATTGGTCCCACAAATGGATTAATCATCACCCGTACTCACAAAGCCTATATAATGATACAAGATTTAAAATAGTTCCTGTAATACGTGCCCTGAACACCACACACCCGTCCCCAAGGTTATGTCATCCCATCTACAAGGACCTTGATGTTCAGATGATAAGGGAATTATCCAGGAATTTCATAAGTCAGAATGCAGGGAGAGAGATGGGTGGACTATGATCACCCAGTAGCCAAGACCCCGGTGTTAAGGCAGTTTTGGGAAAACACCGCAATCGTCCCTGTGATAGTGACACCAGTAAAAAGGGTGGAGGGAAGAGAGGGATCAGTGACTGGGCTGGAATAGAGGCCACGGCTGGCACGGCCGCTGGGAAGCACTTAGACATGGAGAATATGTGGGAACAGGATGAGGCTGTGAGGCAGCAATGGACAGGAATCTTCAGTAAAAGAAATAAAAGACATAGAGATGAAATCCTGGAACAACAAGAAGGAGTGAAATCCAGAAAAGAGATGGTGGACGGACGGATCGAGAGAAAGGGAACGGTCAGTGAGATCATTCAGCAGAATAAGATTGAGGTGAAAAGTCAGAACATGTCTAAAGCTGTTCCCTGTGTGATGTAAGGAGGGTTTTTATTGGATCAGGTACAACAAGGGCAGGAGGACATTGAAAAACAATAGAGTCCAACAATAGAGAGCCCAAAGGGTTTGGAGGGGGAGGATTAATAATCCCAGGGAGTCACAGGCTGCACAAACTTCGAGTGTGCGCCCAGACCCATTGTAAAACAGTGAACAAATAAATTCTAGATTTTACTGAGACTCTTTTCCATGTCCCAGCTCCTGTGAATACTGACTGGAAAGGGACCGGAATCTCAAGATGCTCCACTCCGCTGGCTGCTCGTGTGGAAGTGATCTCCGATCAGATTAATGTGCTTCTGCTGTGAGTATTCAATAAAGTGTCTGAACCTTTCATTGTGCTTCCCATCCAATATCCCCCTTGTCCATGGAACTTCCATTTTACCAACTGGGAAAAAAAATTGCCCGTTCACTGATTGGTCTCGATGGAGGTAGGATTACCCAGAATGCCCTGTGCGTCAGAAATCCCCCTATCAATGAGAACAGGAACCCAGATCGCCGGCGTGGGGGCCGGGCTGTGCTCAGAGCATGCTCAGTGCAGCTTGTGGAGAGGGACTGAGGTGGAACAGGCGGCTCAGGAGGCCGGAGGAGATTGTGGACGCACGAGAGGAATTGGAGCTGGGGGTGGGCCGGAATTCAATTATCCCAGATAATCCTGGAGGGCTGTAAGACTGGAAATTACCACCATCTGGATCAGAGAGCACAGGGGTGATGGTGAACAAGACTTGGTGTGAGTAAGGACGAGCAGCTGTTTTGAATGAACTCCAGTTTCCATGGAGTTGAATCTGGGAGGTCGACAAGACGCACAGTCGAATCGTCCAGTTTAGAGGGAACAAAGGAATGGATGAGTTTCAGCAGCGGATGAACTGAGGCAGGGACACAGTTGGGTGATGTTACTGAGGTGGAAATGGGTGGTTTTAGTGATTTGTGGTCAGAAATTCAGCTTGGCCTGAAACATGACAACAAGATTGTGAACAGTCTGGTTCAGGCCCAGAGAGCTGCAAGAGAGAGGGATGGAGTCAGTGGTTAGGGGGTGGTGTCTGTTGTGGGGACTGAAGACAATGGCGTCCCTCTTCCCAATAGTTAAATGGAGGAAATTTCTGCTCATCCTGTACTGGATGTCAGACTGGATAGTGTGTGAGTTGGAGGTGATGGTGTTCACTGACACCTGTTACCCTGGTCCTTCTAGGTGGTGGTGGTTGAGGCTCTGGGGATTCTGTGAAATTCCTGGATGAGTTGTAGATGTATAAAACATTTCTTCACCCCCTCCATCTCCCACCTCTCTCTCTCTCTCCTCCCATGGAGACCAGAGTCTTGTGTAGACCCAGTCTGGGTTTCCGGTTCCCTTCCCTGAAGGACATTAGTGAACCAGTTGGGTTTTTATGACAATCCAGCAGTTTACATGGTCACTTTTTCCTCATGTCAATTCCACAAATGACCAGATTCATTCAGCTCAGTTCCCCAACCTGCCTTTATGTTTTTGTGGGTTCTCTCTCACTCCCTTTTTTCTGTTTTAAATCAATTTCACAGGGTATTAGAAGAGGAGGATTTACAGTCAGGAAACTCAAACCAAACATCACATCAGAATCTGACAGAGTCGTCCAGTTGATCGGAACTTGAGTATCATTGGATTTTGAACATGGAAGAAAAAAGCACCATTCACAGTGGAGAGAAACTGTACACGTGTTCTGCGTGTGGACGAGGCTTCAGGCAATCAACTGGCCTGTGGAAACACAAGTGCAGTAACACTGGGGAGAAACCGTGGAAATGTGAGGACTGTGGGAAGGGATTCAAATCTCCAGCTGAGCTGGAAAAGCATCAGCGCAGTCACACTGGGGAGAGGCTGTTCACCTGCTCCATGTGTGGGAAGGGATTTACTCTTTCATCCAACCTGCTGAGACACCAGCGAGTTCACAGTGAAGAGAGGCCTTTTAAATGCCCAGACTGCGGGAAATGCTATAAAAGTTCCTGGGAACTGATGTACCATCAACGTGTTCACACTGACGAGAGACCATTTAAATGCTCCCACTGCGGGACTGGGTTCAGGCGATCATCCCAACTCACTGTACACCAGCGAATTCACACTGGGGAGAAGCCGTTCACCTGCTCCGAGTGTGGGAAGGGATTCACTCAGTCATCCGACCTGCTGAAGCATCAGCGAATTCACACTGGGGAGAGGCCATTCACCTGCTCCACGTGTGGGAAGGGATTCACTACCTCATCCACCCTGCTGACACACCAGCGAGTTCACACTGATAAGAGACCTTTTAAATGCTTGGACTGTGGGAAGTGCTTTAAAAGTTCCTGGGAACTGATGTACCATCAGCGTGTTCACACTGATGAAAGACCATTTAAGTGCTCTCAGTGTGGGACTGGATTCAGACAATCATCTCAACTCACTGACCATCAGCGAATTCACACAAGGGAGAGACCATTCACCTGCTCTGAGTGTGGGAAGGGATTCACTCAATCATCCAGCCTGCTGACACATCAACGAATTCACAGCGGGGAGAGACCATTCACCTGCTCCAAGTGTGGGAAGGGATTCACTATCTCATCCAGCCTGCTGACACACCAGCGAGTTCACACAGGGGAGAGGCCGTTCACCTGCTCGCAGTGTGGGAAGGGATTCACTACCTCATCCCACCGGCTGAGACACCAGCGAATTCATAAGTAACTACAGTGATTTGATTTTGCTGTTAATCATATCCAGGACTGAACCCTGTTAATTGGAGTCTATTTCTGCTGATGTTACTAATCTCCAGACCACTTAAAGGGGCTAATATTCTTGATAAAAATCAAATAAGCAGCTTTGTGTTAAACACAAATCCATGGAGGTTTTTTGAATATCTCTACTCAGGTTAATTCTTTCTGAAGGGCTCTCCCTCTCCCCGTCTCCTCCATCCTCACCTTCAACAACAAGTGTGAGGAGCTCATGGAGCTTCTTTGTCACTAAGATTAAGACAATCTGATCAGCTGCCTCTACTGCTTCCCTTCCACTAGCCCACGGGGCTGAACTGCCTCTAAAGTTCCCTGTTACCTGACCCCTGAACTCACATCGTTCTGTAGTTTCCCTCCCATCTCACCTCAGGCCCTCTCAGAGCTCATCTTGTCCATGAAACCCGCCTCCTTCATCAACCCTACTCCCACTAAACTACTGATCACTCAACTTCTCCATGTTCACTGACTATGTTAACAGTTTTCTCTGTCAGGTACTGTCCCTCTCACCTTCAAATCTGCCATCATTATACCCTTCTCAAAAAATAAATCCTTGACCCCACCATCCTTCTAAACTACTGCCCCATCTCCAGCCTCCCTTTCTTCTCCAAAGTCCTTGAACATGTTGTCACCTCCCAAAACTGTGCCCATTTTTCCCAGAACTCCATGTTTGAATCCCTCCAATCAGGTTTCTGCCGCTGTCACAGTACTGAAACAGCTCTTATCAAAGTCACAAATGACACCCTTTGTGACTGTGACAAAGATAAATTCTCCCTTCTCATCCTTGACCTGTCTGCAGCCTTTGACATTGTTGACCACATCATTCTGCACCTTCGCCTCTCCCCTGTCGTCCAGCTGGGTGGGGCTGCTCTCTCCTGGTTCCATTCTTCTCCATCTAATCATAGCCAGAGAATCACTTGTAATGTTTTCCCTTCCCACTCACACAGTCACCTCTGGTGTCCCCAAAGGATCCACCTTGGTCTCTTATTTCTCATCAACCTGTTCCACACAATGACATCATCTGAAAACACTGTCACTTATCACATTTACACTGACACCTCCCAGCTCTACCTCACCACCACCTCTCTCAACTTCTCCACTCTTGGTAAATTATCAGACTGTTTGTCTGATATTCAGTGGTGGATGTCCAGAAATTTCCTCCAATTAAATATTGGGAAGACTGAAGTCATTGTTTTCATTGTCGGAATGACTGGTAGAAGCAGATTCAATAGTAACTTTCAAAAGTGATTTGGACTTTTATTTAATTAGGAAAGATTTGGAGGGCAATCAGAAAAGAGCAGGGGAGTGGGACAGATTGGTAACATTTTCAGGGACAGTACAGGGACAATGGGCTGAATGGCCACCATCCATGCTCTTGATTCTATCATATCATGTTTACTATGAATCATTGTATTATAAATCACAGAATCTCCTAATAGTACAGCAGAGAAGGAGGCCATTTGGCCTATAGAATCTGTGCTGGTAACTTTCAACGAGCTATCCAGTTAGTGCCACTCCCCCATTCTTTATCCCATCCCTGCATCATTTCTCCTTCAAGTATTTCTCCAATTCCCTTTTGAAGGTCACTCTTGAACCTGTATCCATCGCCCCGTCAGACAGCGCATTCTAAATCCTAACCACTTGTTACTGAAAAGATTTCCTCCTGATGCCTCTGGTTCTCTTGCCAATCACCCTAAATCAATGTCCTCTGGTTATCAAACCCACTGGCCATTGGAAATATTTTCTCCTTATTCACTCTATCTAAACCCTTCATGATTTTAAACACATCAATCAAATCTCCTCTTCGCTTTCTCTGTTCCAAGAAGAACAACCCCAGGTTCTCTCATTGATCCGTGGTCCTGTGATCCACCAACCCTGGAATCATTGGAGTCAATCTCCTCTGTGCCCTCTCCAAAGCCTTCATGTCCTCCCTAAAATGTGATGCTCAGAATTGGACACAACCCTCCAGCCAGGGCAGAAATAATGTTTTTTATAGTGAGCCTCCTTGACCTTTGTACTCCCAGGGCAGAATTTTGCCGTCAGCGAGCAGGAGGCGGGGCCCACTCGCCAATGTGTAAAATGACAAACGGTGATGTCGGGCGGAACCCCTGATGTCATCGCGCCCCATTTAAATTTTCAGGAAGGCAGGGGCGCAGCAAAATCAGCTGCGGGCCCACCGACCTGTCAATGGCCAATTAAGGCCATTGACATGTTCAATTAAACAATTAAAGGACTTGCCCGTCCAACCTTAAGGTTAGCGGGCAGGCCAGGAGCCCCGGCGGGGAATAGAGAAAACATGAAACCTCATCCAGTGGCGGGATGAGGTTTCATGTAGGGTTCTAAAAAGTTTAATCAAGTTATAGTGTAAATTATGAACATGTGCCATCTCAAGATGCACTGCAGCAACTCACCAAGGCTCCCTCAACAGCTCCTTTCAAACATGCAACCTCTACCAGGAAGACAGAGTTAACATTTCGAGTCCATATGACTCTTTGTCGGAACTAAAGAGAAATGGAAATGCAGTGAAATATAGGGCGAAATTTTACGGCAGCGGGGATTTACGTTTCTGCCAAAGCCAATGAGGTTAAGAATGTCTCACCACATTTTACGGCCTCGTCCCTGCCGAAACGGGGCCATAAAACTCTGCCCATAAGCTGTTTAAGTGGGGTGGGACAGGTGGAGCTGGATAGAGGTCCAGTGATAGGTGGAGGCAAAGGAGAGATTGCCAAAGATGTCATAAACAAAAGGTCAAAGGAGTGTTGACGGTGGTGACATTAGCTAAAGGATGTGCTAATGGTGACATTAAGGGTAGAAAGCAGAATGAGCAAGTGACAGATGGCCCTAGTGGGGGTTGGGTGGGGGGAAAGGGATCGAAATAGGCTAAAAGGTGGAGATAAAACAATGAATGGAAATAAATTTTAAAAATAATAATAGAAATAGGTGGAAAAAGGAAAATATATATATGAAAAAAATAATAATTATTAGAAAAAAGGGGATCAAAAAGGGGGTGAGGATGGAGGAGAGAGTTCATGATCTGAAGTTGTTGAACGCAGTGTTAAGTCCGGAAGGCTGTAAAGTGCCTAATCGTAAGATGAGGTGCTGTAAAATCATCAGTGAGTTCACACTGGGGAGAGGCCGATCACCTGCTCTGAGTGTGGGAAGGGATTCACTTGTTCATCCACCCTGCTGAAACACCGACAAGTTCACACTGACGAGAGACCTTTCAAATGTCCAGACTGCGGGAAGTGCTATAAAAGTCCCCGGGAACTGAATGGCCATCAACGTGTTCACTCTGACGAAAGACCGTTCAGGTGCTCTCACTGTGGGACTGGGCACAAGACATTATCTGACCTCACTGTGCACCTTCGAGTTCACACTGGGGAGAGGCCATTCACCAGCTCAAAGTGTGGGAAGGGATTTGCTCACTCATCTCACCTGCTGACACACCAGCGAGTTCACACTGACGAGAGACCTTTTAAATGCCCAGACTGTGGGAAGTGCTATAAAAGTTCCAGGGAACTGATGTTTCATCAAGGTGTTCACACTGTCAAGAGACCATTCAGGTGCTTTCACTGTGGGACTGGGCTCACATGTTCATCTGATCTGATTGTACATCAGCGAGTTCACACTGGAGAGAGGCCGTTCACCTGCTCCAATTGTGGGAAGGGATTCACTCGGCCATCCCACCTGCTGACACACCAGCGAGTTCACACTGGAGAGAGGCCATTCACCTGTCCTGATTGTGGGAAGGCATTCACTCCGTCATCTAACTTGCTGACACACCAGCGAATTCACACTGGAGAGAAGCCGTTCACCTGTTCCGAGTGTGGGAAGGGATTCACAACCTCATCCAACCTGCTGAAACACCAGCGAGTTCACGAGTAACTACAGTGATTGAATTTTTCTTAATCACATCCAGGACTGGGCCATATTCATTTGGATCTTTTTCTGTTGATGTTAATAAACTCCAACCCAGTTATAGGGGTTAATATTCTGGATAACAGTCTAATAAATCAGCTTTGTGCTCAACACACAACCGTCAGGTCTTTTTAATATCTCTAACACTGGTTAATTCATTTTGAAGGGGTCTCCCTCTCCCATCTCCTCCATTCTCACCTCCAACAACAAGTGTGAGGAGCTCATGGAGGTCCTTTGTCACCAAGATTGAGACAATCCGATCAGCTGCCTCTGCTGCTTCCCTCCCTTCCACTTGCTCATCGGGCCAAACTGCCCCTTGTCCAAGCCCTGAACTCACTTCTTTCTCCTATTTCTCTCCTGTCTTCTATCTCCCCTAGAGCTCATCTTGCTCGTGAGACCCACCTTCTGCTCCCTTGACTCTATTCTCAATAAACTGCTGACCATCCATCTTCCCAATGTTATCTGATATTGTTAACGGGGGTTCTCTCTCTCTTTTGGCACTGTCCCTTTTACCTTTAAATTCACCGTCATCACCCATCCTGAAAAAAACCCACTTGACCCCACCATCCTGGTAAACTGCCACCCCCCTCTCTGACCTCCCTTTCCTCTCCAGAGTACTTGAACTTGGTGTCCCCCAAGGATCTATCACTGGCCCTTCCTATTTCTCATCTACAAGCTGCCACTAGGTGACAGTCCAAAAGCACCGTGTTAGGGTTCACATGTACACTGACAACACCCAGTTCTACCTCACCACCATCCCTCTCCGTTCCTCCACTGTTACTAAATTATCAAACTGCTTATCCAATATCCAGTACAGAATGAGCAGAAATTTCCTCCAATTAAAAATTGGGAAGACCAAAGCCATTGTCTTCAGTCAACATTCCAAATTCTGTCCCCTAACTAGTGAGTCCATCCCTCTCCCTGGGAACTGTCTGAGGCTGAACCACACTGTTCACAATCTTGGTGTCATATTTGACCCCAACATGAGTTTCCAACTACACATCCACACCATCATTAATACCCCATATTTCAATCTCCATAACGTCGCCTGTCTCCTCCCCACCCCAGCTCATCTCCTGCTGAAACCCTCATCCATGCCTGTGTCAATTTTAGACTTCACGATTCCAATACATTCCTGACCAGCTTCTCACATTCACCCCACCTCAACACAGAAACATGAGATCATCCAAAACTCTGCTGCATTCTCATGCCAAGTCCCATTCACACATCATCCCTGTGTTCCCTGACCTACATTGGCTCCTGGTCCAATAATGTCTCGATTTTAAACTTTGCATTCTTGTTCAGAAATTCATTCATGCCCTCATTCTTCCTTATCTCTATTTTCCAGTTGCACAACCCTCTGAGGTATCTACACTCTTCTCATCCAGTCTATTTAGCATCCCTGATTTTATTTACTCCAACGTTGGTGGCCATGCCTGGGAGTGAAGCTCTGAAATTCCCTCCCTAAACCTTTCACTCTCTCTCCAGGTTAAAGTTGCTTAAAATCTGCCTGTCAAATCAAGGTTTTGGCCATCTACCCTAATATCGTCCAATGTAACTTGGTGTCAGTTTTTTCTTTCTGAAACTCCTCTGACCTTAGGATATTTTATTGCATTATATAAATACACGTTGTTTCTGTTTCACAACATCCAGTTTTTTGGTGGTGTTAGTTAAAGCATCAATGTTGGCCTCACTGCACCAGTAGATCTCCCCTGTGGACAGTATGTGCAGTTGTTGAGGTCTCCTGAGCTGAAAGTGGAGCTGATTGAGCTGTTGGCCCTGCCGTGTACCTTGAAGAACCATAATCCACTCCCAAGATAAGTGCACTGTAGACTGAACATTAATCCACCCCTGTGCCCCACAAACTGGATCATTACTTTATCCCAGGAGGTAAGATTCACAGTGTTGGGAATTCCAGTACACCAGAGAAACATCTCTTAACTCTTATATTCTGAATTCCGATTTGTAGGTAGCTATCCATTAATTCTGCTCTCTGGATGTGGACTCAACACATCACATAGACTGTGCATACGGCACAGACAGTGCACCAGTGGATGGAGGGAATCGAAACTAAGTCCTGTGCCAGATATATTGGTGAAGTGAATTTCTCTGTCCCATGGGCATTGGTGTATCGGCAGCAGCTATTTCACCCCTTTCCACCTTGAAGCAGATAATGCTGCCAATTTATTAAAGAGATTTTTTGATAGGACACAAAAAATGAGGCAAAAATAAAAACAAAAAACTGCAGATGCTGGAAATCCAAAACAAAAACAGAAATATCTGGAAAAACTCAGCAGGTCTGGCAGCATCGGCGGAGAAGAACAAAGTTGACATTTCGAGTCCTCATGAACCTTCAACAGAACTAAGTAGAAATAGGAAATTTCACCCCTTTCCTATTTCTACTTAGTTCTGTTGAAGGGTCATGAGGACTCGAAACGTCAACTTTGTTCTTCTCTGCCGATGCTGCCAGACCTGCTGAGTTTTTCCAGGTATTTTTGTTTTTGTTTTGTGACAAAAAATGAGGCCTCGTAACTTTCCCTCTAAATGACAGACCTGCACTGGATTTAGAAAACACTGTGAGAAAACATTTAGCGGTTTAACCAGTGGTTGGAGTTAGTAACAGAAAAGTGGTGGTCATTGTACTTCGCATCAAGGTGGAGAGACTGGGCATTCTGATTTCTGTATATTGCATAAATTGACGTTGGATATACCTGTCCCGCCCGCAATCTCGATGGGATGACAAGACATTCTTCTCATCGCCAGTTCGTGGTTTAATGGCAGTCTGTTCACCCAGATTCCCCGCAGGCCAGAAAGTCCCCTATCAATGACGACAGGGTCAAATGCGCCGGTGCAGTACCAGATGTGCTCTGAGCATGCGCGGTGACAATGGCGGAGACGGGCCGGTGCATAGCTGGTTCCGGGAGGCGGTAAAGATATTGTGCGGCTCGGGGTGGAATGGGGGTGGTGGGGGGGAAGCGGGGATGGGGCTGTTAACGTTCATTAACACCAGGTGTAGGCTTAAAGCTTCGGAGAAGAGGAGGCTGTTTGCCCTGCATTGACAGACCAGGTTCACAGCCGCCCTGACGGTGGGGAAACGGCCGCCATGTTGGTAGATGCAATGCGTGGAAGACTCGCATGTGCGGCCATCTTGGTAAGGGAACAGGAAGTGGGCGTGGCTTCATGGTTCCCAGTGACCAGGAGACAAGTATCTTTTGGACACTGACAGAACTGCCCTCCCAGCCAATAATTGTAATAATTAAACATATTTTGATGTTGATATTCTTGAAACCATCTTACACTGCTCAAACCTTCTTTGAACCTTCATAATGGGCAATTGAGTAAACCTCAGAGAGTTGTCGCGATCTGCCTGATAAGGTCGTGGAATCTGATTCCATAACTAATTCTAAAAGGGAGGTGGACAGTTACCTGATGAGGAGGTTACACAGTTACGGACATAAAACAGGGATGTGGGACTGAGCAAGTCTGCTCTTTCTAAGAGCCAGTAAAGGAATGATGGGCCAAATGACCTCTTGTGCGATACACCTCTACGATTCTCTGAAAATGAATGCAACCAAAAGAAAATCTTAGGTTGTTGTTGATCATTCCACTAAATTAAAGAGTTCTCTATACAGCAAGAACAACTTAAGAACATCACAAATACGAGCAGGTGTAGGACATCGAGCCTGTTCCACCATTCAATAAGATCATGGCTGATCCACATCAGCTCCATTTTTCCTCCTTGTCCCCATTTCCCTTCGTTCCTTCCATCTCCAAAAATCTTCTGAATTCAGTCTTGATTATACTTAATGACTGAGCACCCACAGCCCTCTAGGTTAGAGAATTCCAATTCACAATCTGTTCATTGAAGATACTTTTCATATCATTCACATAGCGCCATTAACATCCAGAGGCGTTTTACAGCAGCATAGCCAGACAATGATTCATACAACAGTTGTTTGTGATCCACTTCACTTGTCTGAAGTTCCTTCACAAGGTATCAGCTTTATTCTGGGAGCTGAGAAGGCTGAGCTCACTTTCCTCATACACCTGATTTCCAGAGATGACAAAATTGGAGTACAGCTACAGAGCTCAGCGCTTTCTCATCAGCAACGATTCAGCCTCTGCAGGAAATGCAGAAAAGAGGCAGCAGTGCTCATCGGCCACCCAAGAAAGTACTATTTAAGTTCAAAGTCTTTGTCCAGAGTGTATGGAACTTGCTGCCACAGGGAGAAGTTGAGGCAAAACAGCGTGAATGCAGTTAAAAAGAAGCTGCACACAAGAGGGAAAGGAATAGAATGATATGCTGATAGAGAGAAGTGAGAGGCTCATGTGGAGCATAAACACTGGCATGGACCAGTTGAACAGAATGACCTGTTTCTGCATTGAATATTCTGTGTAATTCTATTTAAATTCCTTTAACAGTGTGACTGGAAAAGCACCGAGACAGACACTGAGAGTGTTCCAGTGCGCTGACTGTGGAAAGAGCTTTAACCAGTTACACAAGCTGATAAAACATCACACCATTCACAGTGGGGAGAAACTGTACATGTGTTCTGTGTGTGGACAAGGCTTCAACTGATTGTCCTGGACACACACAAAGACGGCAGCACCATGGAGAAACCATGGAAATGCGGGGACTGTGGGAAGGGATTCAATACTCCATCCCAGCTGGAATCTCATCGACGCAGTTACACTGGGGAGAGGCCATTCACCTGCTCTGTGTGTGGGAAAGGATTCGATCAGTCAGCACATCTTACAAAACATCAACTTGTTCACACTGATCAGAGACCTTTTAACTGTTCTGACTGTGAGAAGAACTTCAAAAGCAAAATGGATCTGCTGAGACACCAGGGAGTTCACACTGGGAAGAGGCTGTTCACCTGCATTGAGTGTGGGAAGGGATTCACTCAGTCAGCCAACCTGCTGGCACACCAGCAATTTCACACTGGGGAGAGGCCATTCCCCTGCTCTGTGTGTGGGGAGAGATTTAATAACATATCCAACCTACAGAGACACCAGCGAGTTCACACTGGGGAGAGGCCATTCAGCTGCTCCAAGTGTGGGAAGGGATTCCTTCACTTATGCAACCTCACTGAACATCAACTTGTTCACAGTAATCAGAGACCTTTTAAATGTTCTGACTGTAAGAGCTATAAAAGCAAAAGTGACCTGTTGAAACACCAATTCACTCACACTGGGGAGAGGCCGTTCACCTGCTCTATGTGTGGGAAGTGATTCACTTCGTCATCCCACCAGCTGAGACACCAACGACTTCACCAGTGACTGCAGGGTTTGGATTCTGCTGTTATTGCCGCTGTCCATCACATCCAGGACTGAACCACGATCATTCTGATAGTTGGTGTTTGTTTCTGCTGATGTTAATAACCCCTATAACTGGCTGGAGTTCAATATTTTGATATCTGTCAAATGAATTCATGTTGTTTCAGACACACACTTTGTTGAGTCTTTAATTTCTCCAGGATAAGAGGAGGTTACTTGATATCCTGTTACTGACTGCTCTATTTTGGGTCTTTTCTCCTTTCCAACTTTAGATTACTTCAGTTCTCAGACCTTCAGTTACTCTCATGGACAAGCCACAGCTCCCCATACCTTTCAGAGTGGCCCCCCTAGCTTTGGGATGCAGGGAAGGTGTCAGTAACACTCCTGGGATCACTGAACACAAAACCCAGTCTGTTAATCATTTTCAGCTACTGGACTTAGTGTATGTCCCACAGCATCGCTCTCACCTTTGATGTGTGAATACAGCATCACATCTGTAAACCTGGTTTAAATTTAAATCCACTCAGCAAATGTATTGAACAGAAGTCTGGAGGTCGATGAGACTTTCTGAAGGTTTACTTTACGGGATGTGGGCTTCGCTGGCTGGGCTGGCTTTATTGCCCATTCCTAGTTGCCCTTGAGAAGATGCTGGTGAGCTGCCATCTTGAACCACTGCAATCCATGTGCTGCGGGTACACCCACAGTGCTGTTAGGAAGGGAGTTCCAGGATTTTGACCCAGTGACAGTAAAGGAATGGCACTCGACGGGGCTGAGATTGACATTGTTTCCGGTGCCTAGGTCGATGCTGGGTGGTCTGTCTGGTTTCATTCCTTTTTTCTGTGACTTTGTAGTGGTTTGATACAACTGAGTGGCATTTCAGAAGGCATTTAAGAGTAAACCACATTGCTGTGGGTCTGGAGTCACATGTAGGCCAGACCAGGTAAGGATGACAAATTTCCTTCCCTAAAGGACGTTAGTGAGCCTGATGGGTTTTTTTTTTACAACAATCGACAATGGTTTCATGGTCAACATTAAACTTTTAATTCCAGAGTTTTATTGAATTCAAATTCCACCATTTGCCATGACAGATCCAGAGCATCTCTGGATTACTAGTCCAGTGACAATACCACTACACCTTCACCTCTCCCTAGGTGCCAAGAATCCAAACACACAGCTAAACCCAATTAAATTGCGATTTATATTGTGGCAAATTTTACATATCTGGAGAAATCAACATTGCTGCTGCACACAAGTCAGCCATTTCCCAACACTCGTAATAAGGGGACGGTGATATCACAGAAAGGGAAGATCGGTGGGGCTCGAACTCATACCAGGATGAGTCTGATTTCCCTCCATTCTGGTTAACGGTGTCCTTATTCATTGTCAGCTTTACAGACTCTGATTGGAAATGATTGGGAATGTTGATCTAATTGTGTTCAATGTGAGGTCTGGGCTCATCTCGGGTGTTGTGTTCATCTTGGAATGGCAGAGACTCTGTGTCTGAAATAAAGAATCAATGTCAGTGAGATAGGAAATGAGACAGAGAATGAGAGACAGACAGAGAGTGAGAGACAGACAGAGAGTGAGAGTCAGAGAGTGAGAAAGAGACAGAGTGAGAATCAGGCTGAGGGTGAGAGACAGACAGGGAGTGGGAGACAGACAGGGAGTGGGAGACAGACAGAGGGTGAGAGACAGACAGAAGGTGAGAGACAGACAGAGTGAGAGACAGTGAGAATCAGGCTGAGGGTGAGAGACAGACAGGGAGTGGGAGACAGACAGGGTGAGAGACAGACAGAGGGTGAGAGACAGACAGAGAGTGAGAGACAGAGTGAGAAAGAGACAGTGAGAATCAGGCTGAGGGTGAGAGACAGACAGGGGGTGGCAGACAGACAGAGGGTGAGAGACAGACAGAGGGTGAGACACAGATGTAGAATGAGAGAAAGAGAGTGAGAGACAGATGGAGAGTGAGAGACAGAAGGAGGGTGAGAGAAAGAGAGTGAGAGACAGATGGAGAGTGAGAGTCAGATGGAGGGTGAGAGACGGAGGGTGAGAGACAGACAGGGAAGGACAGACAGAGACTGAAAGACAGAAAATGATCAGAAACATACAGAGGGTGAGAGACAGAGGCTGAGAGACAGATAGCGAGAGAGAGTCAGAACATAAGAGACAGACAGGGGATGAGAGACAGAGGGGGAGAGACAGATGGAGCGAGAAAGACAGTCACAGAAAGGGAGTGAGAGACAGTGAGACAGAAAGATTGAATGACAACATTGACAGAATGAGAGAGGGAAAAAGACAAATAGAGAGATAAATGCAGGCAGAGCGAATGAGAGACACAAAAAGAGACAATAAATTGTTTCAAAGCAAAAGACAGAAGGACCAAGAGAGAGGATACAGAGACAGAAAGAAATCCAGGGAGAAATATAGGACAGAGCGAAAGAGGGAAACAGAAAGAGAGATTAACTCTACATCTTCTGTCTGCCATAAATAGGAAAGATTCAGGAGGTTTGTGCATTCTGAATTATTCACCCCATTATCACTTTGAGAAATATGAGCTGATCAGAGAGAGACAGCATGGATTTGTAAAAGGTTAATTCATGTCTAAATAACTGTGTTGTATTTTTGAGGAGGTCACTAATGTGGTAGTTAAGGGAATGTCAATGGATGTTACTTATACTGACTTCCAGAAGGCATTTGTTAAAGTTCCACACAAGAGATTCTAACAAAATGAAAGTGCCTGGAATTAGAGACAATCTATCACTTAGATAGAGAATTGGTTAGGAAATACTGGACAACAACCTCCTCTTCATAGACACATGACCCTGACTGTGTGGTGCTAGTTAGTCCAGAGAGATCCCTGGGTGGACACAGTGTGTGTTGTCATTTTAATAATAATCTCACCTTCAAGAAACAAACCAATCCCAGGAGTGAAATATGTAATCGGCGCCTAAATCCTGAAAGAAAAGAAGCTGGAATTCTACCTGAGGACTTTCAGAGTTTTGAAGGAGTTTGTGGCTGAAATTGGTACCATATCTGCTGAGTGGACTTCTGAAAAACGCAGATCTCCCTTTGTTGCATCTGCTCTTTAATATGTAAGTTTTAGTTAATATTGACTGCAATGTGCCTGTTAATTCATGTTTAATTTATGTTGATTTTGCTTTGATTGTTAAAGTAAAAGGTATCAAAAGTGAAATCTTGTTCAATGGTTTTCTTGTTGGTGTTGTTCAGTAAATTTGGTTCTTTTGGTTTGTTGATCTCCACAGGGATCATAACCTGGTGGATACATTGGATTTGATCTTCCAGGATTCCTTAGATTTTTTAGAACAGTTCCCAAGGAATGGAAGGTAGAAAACATAACCTCACTATTCAGAAAGGAGGAAGAGAGAAAATGAGGAACTATAGACCAGTTAGTCTAACATCCGATTGTAGCATTTTGCCAACTGCTATTATTAGATGCGGTAACAGGGCACTTCGAAAATCGTTAACTGATTAAACAGAGTCAATACAGATTTATGAAAGGGAAATCATGTTTGACACATTTGTTTAGAGCTTTTTGTGGGTGTAACGGGTGAGGTGGATAACAAGGCAATCAGCACATGTTGTGCATTTGGATTTTCAAAAAACATTTGATAAGGTGCCACACAAGAGGTCATTACACAAAATCAGGTCTCAGGTGATTGGGGTAATATTCTAGCATGGACTGAGAGTTAATTAATGGATAGAAAACAGAGAATAGGAATAAACGGGACATTTTCAGATTGACAGGCTGTAACTTGTGGGTACCACAAGGATCAGTAGTTAAGCCTCAGCTACTCACAATCGATATCAATGCTTTTGATGAGGAGACTGAGTGTAATGTATCCAGGCTGCTGTCAAAGAAAGTTAATTGGAAAAGTAAACGGTGACAAGGACGAAAAGGGTCTGCAGAGGGATAGACAGATTGGGAGAGTGGGTAAGGACATGGCAGATGGAATACAATGTGGTGAAGTGTGAAGTTATCAATATTGATAGGGAAATTATAAAAGAGGGAAATTATAAAAGCAGGATATTTTTTTGAATGGTGCGAGACTGGGAAATATTTGCATTCAAAGGGACCTGGCTGTTCTTGTACATGAATCACAGGTAGTTAATGTGCAGGTACAGCAAGCAAATGGTAAATGGTCTGTTAGCTTTTATTACAAAGGGATTGGAGTATAAGAGTAAATATGTCTTACTACAATTACACAGAGCATTGGTGAGGCCTCACCTGGAGTACTGTGTGCGGGTTTAGTCTTCTTACCAAGGAAGGACATACTTGACCTAGAGGGAGTGAAACAAATGTTCACCAGACTGGTTCCTGGGATGAGGAGATTGTCCCATGAGGAGAGATTGAGCAGACTAGGCCTAAATTTAATGGAGTTTAGAAGAATGAAAGGTGATCTAATTGAAATTTAAAGTTCTTAAGGGGCCTGACAGGGTAGATGCTGAGAAAATGTTTCCCCTGGCTGGGGAATCTAGAAGGGAGTGGGGGGCGGGGGGTGGGGTTTGGGGGGGGAGCACAGTCTCAGAATAAGGGATTGACCATTTAAAATTGAGAAGAGGAGGAATTTCCTCACTCAGAGGGTTGCGAATCTTTGCAATTTTCCACCTCAGGGTGCGGTGGTTCTCAGTTATATTTAAGACACAGGTCGATAGAGTTTTGAGTATTTTTGAAGGGAAATAAGGGATACGGAGAGAGCAGACCTGGGATAGAAGATCAGCGATGATCGTATTGAATAGCAGGGCAGGCTCGAAGGGCCAAATGGCCTATTCCTGTTCCTATTTCTTATGTTCAATAAACCTGTCTGGTTCCCCCCAAGCTGCTGAGTGACTGAATTAAATCTTTCTTCACAAATCACCCGGATACCAGATAAGTCAGGCCATGAATGTTGTTTATTGTTACAAATCACAGTGAAATGTGGGCACACAGATTCTTTCTAGACGTGTCTAAATGTAATCAGAGTTATCCAGCAGTTCAGCACTAATGGGGAGAGCTATTTCACTAAACAAGGAACAAAGATTCCACAGGATATTCAGTGGTTCACTGTAAATCAGCACGAATGGATGCTGAATATTAATTACAGCCGGGAGCAGAGTCTGAGGTTATCAATTGGTGAGTTTACTTTCAGAGTAATTCCTTCAATATCTTAACGGTTAACAGTTTTGAACAGCCCGTCGTCTCTCAAATAGCTCGAGCCTACTTGTAATTACAAACATTCAGAGCTTACCGAGCCTCATCCTCGAGTTACAGAACAGGCTTTCTCCGGTCAATATAGAGCTGCAGGATTGCACTGTGATCTGTTTAACGTTTAGTTTGATACAGTTTCTGAGTGGATTTAAATTTAAAAACAAGGTTTTCAGACAATGATGATCTATTCACATATGATTGAGAGATGGTGCGGGTACACGCTAAGTCTGAACTGGGCAACTGACATTAGAGATCAACCCCAACTGTCAGAATGAACATGATTCAGTCCAGGATGTGATTAACAGCAGCAATAACAGCAGAATCCAACCCCTGCAAACACTTGTGAACTCGCTGGTGTGTCACCAGGTGGGATAAGCGAATGAATCCCTTCCCACATTCGGAGCAGGTGTATGGTCTCTCCCCAGTGTGAATTCGCTGGTGTGTCAGCAGGTTGGATGACTGAGTGAATCTTTTTCCACACTTGGAGCAGGTGAATGGCCTCTCCCCAGTGTGGGTGCGCTGGTGTGCAGTGAGGTGAGATGATTGCCTGAACCCAGTACCACAGTGAGAGCATCTGAATGGTCTCTCATCAGTGTGAACACGTTGATGGTATTGTAGATCCATAGAACTTTTGAAGCACTTCCCACAGTCTGGACATTTAAACGGTCTCTCGTCAGTGTGAACACGTTGGTGTGTCAGAAGGTGGGGTGATGTACTGAACCTCTTCCCACACTGTGAGCAGCTGAACGGTGCATATGCAGTGTGAATGCGCTGGTGCTCCCTCAGTCCATGTGGGTTTTTAAAGCTCTTTTCACAGTCGGGGCATTGAAATTCTCTCTTGTTGGTGTGAACTTGCTGGTGTTTCAGCAGGTGGGATGAGCGAGTGAATCCATTTCCACACACGGCGCAGGTGAAAGGCCTCTCTCCAGTGTGAAGTCGCTGGTGTGTCTGAAGACCGATTAACTGAGTGAATCCCTTCCCACACACGGAGCAGATGAACGGCCTCTCCCCGGTGTGACTGCGTCGATGAGTTTCCAGATCAGACGGAGATCTGAATCCCTTCCCACAGTCCCCACATTTCCATGGTTTTGACCTGGTGTGAACAGTGCTTTTTGCTTCCATGTTCAAAGGCTGTCGATCTTCAGGTCCTGATGAATCGAGAGACTCTGGCAGATTTTGATGTGATTTTGATTTGACTTTCCCAACTGCAAATCCTTCTAACAGCCTGTAAAATGAATTTAAAACAGAAATGAAGAACCGTGAAAGAGAACCCACAAAAACACAAAGACAGGTTGTGAAATTGAGCTGAATGAATCCGATAATTTGTGGGGTCGGCACGAGGAAAAAGTGACCATGAAAACTGCTGGATTGTCATAAAAACGCAACTGGTTCATTAATGTCCTTCAGGGAAGGGAACCTGCCTCCCAGTCTGGGCTGACACAAGACTCTGGCCTCTATGGGAAAAGATTGAGAGGTGGAGGAGGGGAAAAGGAGATGGACTTCATAGATCTGCAATTCAACCAGAATTTTTGGTAGAATCTCTCATGGCCCCCACCCACATGGAAAGACAAGAGCAGCTGGTGCATGGGGGAAGCCATCAGCTCCAAGACACACAGCAGCGAGTTCACACTGGGGAGAGGGGGACACCTGCTCCATGTCTGAGAAGAGATTTAATCCATCATCCAACTGGCTGACACACCAGCAAGTTCAGCAGAGACTCCAGCGGTTGGATTCTGCTGTTAATCACATCCAGGACTGAATCATGTTCATTCTGATAGTTTGGGTTTGTTTCTGCTGATGTTAATAATCCTTGTAACTGGACTGAAGATTTAATATTCTGGATATCGGTTTGTTTTACTTTGTAACCCTTATTCTTCAAATGAAGTATCTTTCCTTGGCTCATAACAAACAGTGATCTGCTTGTAATTTTTTTTCAATTTAGTTACTGTCTTCAGTGCTGACCATGTGGCCTGCTATACATTGGGAAGATCAAACACGATTGGGTGATCACTTTGTGGAATAACCTCCATTCAGTCTGTGAGCTTGACCCTGAGCTTCCAGTCACTTGTCATTTTAATTCTCTGCCCCACTCCCACTCTGACCTCTCTGTCCTTGGCCTCCTGAACTGTTCCAATGAAGCTCAATGGGAGCTCGAGGAACAGCAGTTCATCTTCCGATTTGAAACTTTACAACTTTCCAGACTCAGCATCGAGTTCAACAGTTTCTGCACCAACAAAGAGTTGTCAGGATTGGGAACTCACACCTGAAAAAGTGCTGGAACCTGACTCTATAAGGAATTTTAAAAGGGAATTGACGGTTATTTGAGAATGAGGAACTCTGAGGTCTACGAACAGAGCATGTGTGTGGGACTAAACATGACTGCTCATTCAAAGAGACAGCGCAAACACAAAGGATTGAATGGCCTCTTCCTGTGTTGTAAGTTTCTATGATTCTAGGAGTTGACTATTTAGCTCCTCAAGCCTGTTCCACCGTGAAATGAGATCATGGCTGATCTGTGATCTAACTCTATACAGCTGCCTTCGCTTCATATCCATTAATACCTTTGGTTAACAAAGATTGTTCAATGTCAGATTTAACATTAACATTGATCTCGCATCAACTACTGTTTGTGGAACAGAGTTCCTCACTTCTACCTCCCTTTGTGTGTAGACTTCACTCCTGAAAGGTCTGGCTCTCATGTTTACACTGTGCCCCCAGAGTCCAGGACTATGACTCTTCTTTGAAACTGACTGAATCTGGGGAAGTGAGGACGATCATGGTCTAAAAATTGTAGCCATGTCTTTCAGAGTGAAATGAGGAAACAATTATTGACACAAAAGCTGGGATAAGATTGGAATTCCCTCCCACAAATGACAATTCCCTCACCAATATCACTACCCATTCACCCCACCTTCCCCTCCTAAGATGGCAACAGGCAGTTGCCTGCATAAGCCAGGCCTCTTACCAGGGTTTCCAGTCCCGCACAGACCATGTTTTTTTTTTAAATTCTATGATAGGATGTGGGCATTGCCCTCATAACATGGCATTCATAACTGAGTGGCTTGCTGGGCCGATTCAGAGTGAACCACATCACTGTGGGTCTGGAGTCACACGCAGGCCAGACTTGGTGGGGACGGCAGGTTTCCTTCCCTAAAGGGACACTAGTGAACCAGACGGGATTTACCACAATCGATGATAACTTTATAGATTTATTAACTAAATTTAAATTCCAGCAGCTGTGCTGGGACTTGAACCCACATCCCAAGGTCTCTGGACTTCTAGCCCAGTGACATTACCACTGGGCCACCGTATTCCCGCCGTCTGAACTCGCGCGTTGTTTCCAGGCTCCCCCCGGTTCACAATCTCCAGCCGCCGACTTCATTTCTCACCCTTTGTGATCTCAACTCGACAGCTCCTTCTTCCAGCTCCGGCTCCAGTACTGCGCATGCTTCAGTCGGATCCTAGCCCCGCCCCTCCCCCATCCCCATCACTCCGAATGGCTCGACGCCCAACCGCTCCTGCTCGGTCCTCTAGTCCCGCCCCCTAATCCTATTGGCTCGGAGCTGCCGTCAATCATCCGGGCATTGTGAGCTGTCAGGTGAGAGGTCGCTGTCGGGAGCGGGCTTAACAGTCGAGTCTCAGTTACACAAATAAATATCACTGATTTGTACATTTAAATGGTCACAATTATTTTACTCTTTATGCAACAAAACTGCAAAGAAACATAATAATTTTAGTAAAATACGGTGGATGCTAGAAATCTGAAATAAAAACAGAAAGTTCTGGAAATCCTCAGCAGGTTTGGCAGCTTCTGTGAAGAGAGAGAAACAGATTTAACATTTCCAATCCAATATGATTCTTCTTCAGAACTGAGTATTTCCAGCATTCTGATTTCATTTTAAACACACAATTGATGTAAACTTTATTGTCCTTACAGGTATCTGGATGTAAATCTGATTTCAGACCTTCCTCTGAACAGTTTTCAAACTGGCTCCAGCTCATTGTCCATTCCTTCACTAAAGACCCGGATGGAAAACCCTCATCACAAGATGGCGGCGGCCGGTTGCCCGGGTAACCCGGGCCGGTCACCGGGGAGAAAGCCGCGCCTTCTCCAAGATGGTCGCCCATGCGCCTGGCACTCTGAACAAGACCCGTCTTCCTCTCCCAAGATGGCGGCGGCCGGTGAGGCAACTCCCAGTGCGCAGGTGCAGTGTGGGTGTGCGCTCTGAGCATGCTCAGTGTCAGTCATGGTGACAGTGAGGAGGAGCGGACGGTTCGGGAGGCGATTGTGAAAACAGGGTAGGAATGGAAACCGCGGCTGGACTGGGAACTGGAGCAACTTCTGGGGTAGGCCCCAGGCCCCGTGTTTACCCCGCGGTGATAGGCCCGGGGGGAGGGAGCGATGGAGCCGGCGGCTGGACGGGGAGGATTTGGAAACACTTTGTGGATCCGCAAACCCTGAGGAATAATTATCAGCTCCTGGTTTGCAGCTGCGGGGCTTCTCCCTCCCGGGAACAGGCCCAGGTTAACGGCCGCCATCCTGGGTCAGCGAGTGGAGGATGGTTCACATCAGAGGATAGGGGAGGGGGGACAAGAAATAAGAGGTTACACTTTGGGCTCAAATCAATCAGGATCTGATCTGTGGGAAGGAAGGAAACCCTGGGAGGTGGGCGGGGAGGATTCAGAAACACCCGCTGGAGGCCCCAAACCCCCAATAAGACTCATTGATTTTATTGTCAGTCTGCAGACAGGAGCTGGAGAACTGAACCCAGGCAGAGGAGAGGGAGGGAGAAAACTGGGAGTGGAGGAAAGAAATGGTGGAGATGGTGAGATGGGTTTGGATTTCAGCCCAGGGAGGAGAGAGTGTGTGGGACGGGGATTTACAGCTTTGGGGGAACAAGACAGGAAAACAAGTTCCATAGAAACTAGAATTGTCTGTTTTGATGACTTTTGTAAACTCCCTTTACAGAATATTGGAAGGATTTGCAGATGTAAAACTCAAACCAAACATCATATCACAATCTGGATGACTCACTTAATTCATTTGGACCTGAATATCGTTGGCCTTTGAATGTGGAAAGATAAATGTTTATCTGTTCAGTCTGTTGGAAAAGATTTCAAACATTAGTGTGGCTTGAAAAGCACCGAGAAACACACACCCAAGTGAGTGTTCCAGTGAACTGACTGGAAATAACTGCAACCAGTTACACAGTCTGAAAAAACATCACACCATTCAAAGTGAGGAGAAACTGTACAAGTGTTGTATGTGGATGAGGCTTCACTGAATGTCCAACCTGGAGAGACACAAGCACATTGGTACCATGGAGAAACCATGGAAATGTCGGGACTGTGGTAAAGGATTCAATTATCCATCCCTTCTGGAAATTCATCAACACAGTCACACTGGGGCCAGCACCCAAGAGAAACTATGGAAATGTGAAGATTGTGGTAAAGGATTCAATTATCCATCCCAGCTGAAAAACCATCAACACATTCACACTGTGGAAAAGCCATTCACCTGTTCAGTTTGTGGGAAGGGATTCACTGGGTCATCCCACCTGCTGACACACCAGCTTATTCACACTGAGGAGAAGCCATTCATCTGCACTTACTGTGGAAAGAGATTCAGATCTTCTTCCAACCTCACTGCACACCAGCGAATTCACACTGGGGAGAGGCTGTTCGCCTGCTCGGTGTGTGGGAAGAGGTTCACTGGGTCATCCCACCTGCTGACACACCAGCTTATTCACACTGAGGAGAAGCCATTCATCTGCACTTACTGTGGAAAGCGGTTCAGATCTTCATCCAACCTCACTGCACACCAGCAAATTCACACTGAGGAGAGGCCGTTCACCTGCTCCTTGTGTGAGAAGGAATTTGCTCGGTTATCCAGCCTCCAGAACCACCAGCAGGCTCACACTGAGCAGAAGCTATTCACCTGCAGCTCCTGTGGAAAAAGGTTCAGGTGTTCATCCAGCCTTGTTAAACATCAGCGAGTTCACACTGGGGAGAAGCCATTCATCTGCTCTGTGTGTGGGAAAGGATTCACAAAGTCCTCCAACTTGGTGATACACCAGAGAATTCACACTGGCGAGAGACCGTTCATTTGCTCCGTGTGTGGGAAGAGATTCACTCAGTCACAACACCTGCTGAGACACCAGCAAATTCATAAATGACTGCGGGGATTGGTTTCTGCTGTTTTTGCTGCTGTGAATCAGGTCCAGCATTGGCATTCTGATGTTATTAACAACCCCATAACTGGCTGGAGTTGAATGTTCCGGAGATGTCACTGATTTTCGGGTCTGCAATGTCCCGTTTTAAAAGCACCATCTGTGATCTTTCCCCTTAGTTTAAGAAATCTCAACAAGAACCCGCTTACAATAAAATTATGAACTTTTACTTCAATCCTAAATTGATCTTTGATGAAAAATCTACAATTCAGTGTCTGAAGGGTTCCTCCGATTAACATCTCCAATTAGAAAGTGCTAATTAATCCTTGCTGACAATTCTTAATGACTTCCACATTTTTCATAGTGACACCTCCATTATGAAATTAAATTAAGGAACATAAACAAAACAGTAAAATATTTTACAGGCACATCAATAAAAGCTTCATCAATCAACATTGATATTGATGAAGTTTGGAAGTCACTGATTCAATCATTTCTGACACAGCAGCAGCAACTTTTGGTAAAGGTGGAACCCACAACAAAGACTAGTTTGAGACCCACTCAGCAGAGATGGCATCTGTCATTGAAGCAAAAAGCAAAGCCCACCAGATGCACAGCATAGAACACTCAATCACTTAAAAGTATCAAGACAGTTGTGCAAAAAGAACAGGGTGATGATGTGCAAATAAACTCTGGATCAACTTACATGAAATCCAAACCACCTGTGACAATGGTAATCTGCGTGCTATGTATGATGGGATCAAGAGCACACTTGGTCCTACCATCACCAAAGTTGCCCCCCTGAAATTGAAATTGACAGATGGTGAAGTACTCACCAACTGATGTAAACATATGTCCTGCTGGGTTGAACACTACTGTCAGCTGTACACCCATGAGATGGACATCTCCCAGTTTCCGTTTGACACTTTCCCACAGCTTCCTGTCAGGGTTGAGTTGGATGAGCTCAAAAAGACCATCGATTTCTTAGCAAACAGGAAGGCACCCGGCTCTTGCAGCCAAACTGCTCAAGCACAGAAAGTCCCATCTCCTGCCACACTTTCACGACCTCTGTCTCTATTGGAAGGTATGATCCCTTCGACCCGATATGTGTGATTCAAAAATCATCACAATATACAAAAGCAAAGACTACAGGGGCATCTCACTTCTCAGTGTCACAGGGAAGACCTTCGGTAGGGTTTTGCTTAAAAGACTACATCTACATGCAGACCAGTTGGGGATGGGGTGTGGGGAAGCAGCAGAGTCGAGCCTGAGACAGAAGTCTTTTGTTCTCTGGAACATTTGGAAACAGCAGCTTATTGTGAATAGTATAATTCAATAAAGTACTTGTAGAAAATAGACTCTGAACAACCTTCATTAGATTAATTAGTCTTCTAAAATTAATTTAACAACTGGCTATTTCAGACTGGTACATTCTTTGTTTATAATATGAGTTGTTCATTGAATCAAGTTCGAATGAGAGTCCCTGACCTGTGAAGGGATTTGCTTTGACACAGAACTAGCTAGCGGGCTGGGAGCAGTGGAACCCAAGTCTTGGCTGATTATAGTGAATCAGTGCCAGTTTTCAGTCACAGTGACCTGCTCACGAAGGGTTCGATGGGGCCCCACGATGGCTCTGTATTGCTGTCAGGCTCTTGGAAAGCCGAGTGAGTGAGTGGGGGCATTGGGAAGAGGGGCTGCTGAATGAGTTGGGGTAGGGGTGTAGGTTGGGAAGAATTGGGGGGGTGGGGGGGGCGGGGGGCAGGGTTGAGAAGAGAAACTGCTAAGTGGATGGGGTTGGTGAATGGGACTGCCGAGTGAGTGAGTGGGAGGGATTTGGAAAGAAGGGCGTGTGTGTGTGTGTGTGTGTGTAATGGGCGGGGCGGGGTGGTGTGAGGGAGCAGCTGATTACAAAGTGTGTGTGGGAGGATGGAGGTGTGAGGAGTTTCACTGAGTTGGCTTAACCTACGAATGTGTAAAATAATATTTTTAGCAAGTTCTTTAAAAATACAGACTTTCATATTGATATGTTGATCTATGATGTGGATTTTAACAATTATTTGCTGAATGTTACTGTGCTGCTTTATTGCTTTGTTTTTACTGGCGTCTGGGATCACATTAATTTTCAAGAGTTTTGTTGTATAGATGTTTGTTTATGCAATGTGGGCATCACTGGCAAGACCAACATCTGTTGCCCATCCCTAATTGCCCTCGAAGGTATTGGTGAGTTAAAATGGTGGCACATTGGAAAATAGCTGGTGACACACTGACATAACCCTTTGCTTCACTTCGCATGTACATAACCCAGCAAGCTCATGTTGTTGTTAGTATGGACTTCATCCTGTATTACAGGCACTAACTGCATTGAATGCTCATCTCACTCTGGTGACTTGATACAAAGGCATTGGTCACAGTTTTGATGGTAATAGAAGGTAAACAAAAGGAAAACTCAGGTTTTACCCACTTGAAGTTGAATAATTCCACCCATTTGAAGTGGGCTAGAAGAATTTGAATTTATTTCACATCATAAAAACTGCTAAATTACATGATTCCTTATCACCAAAAGATTTTCAGACCTTTCTGTCTTTGGCTATTCTCATCCCTGGTGACTGCAGCCACTTGGCAACAGGCGCCAACACTGAAAACAACAACCCACAACCCCACCTGAGAACCACTTCACATCTGACACTTGTGGCAGAACCTGCCTCCCACGGATTGGTCTCTTCAGCCATCAGTAAAAGTGAACCATATGAGGCTCCCCCATCCCCAACAGTTTGATTTGCTGTACGTCCATCATGTCATGTAGATGGAAGGATGACGATTCCGTTGCAGTACCAAGGGAGCACTGCACTGTCAGATGAGATCTTCAGCCGATGGGTATACAAGATCCATTGCTGCTATTTTGACGAGCAGGGAAGCTCTGCCCAGTGTCATGACCAATGTTGATCCCTTGATCAACATCACTCAAACAGCTTTTCTGGGTCTGATCATGTTGCTTCCATGGGATCTTGCTGTGCATAAATGAGCTGCTGTATTTCCTACATTACAACATGTACTGCACTTCATAGAAATTTCATTAGCTGTTAAATGCTTTGAGATATCCTGGTGTCATGAAAGGCTCTACAGAAATACAAATCTTTCTTGAACGGAGGAGAAAAGGCCCAGAAATGGAACAGTTGACAACAAGATTTCAATTAGTCTCCTCTTATCCTGGAGAAAACAAATACTCCACACAGTGTGTTTGACACCAAGCTGATTAATTTAACATTTATCCAGAATTAAACACCAGCCCAGTTATAGGGATCATTATCAGCAGAAACAAACACCTCGTATCAAAATGAACATTGTCCAGTCCTGGAGGTGATTAACTACGGTAATAACAATGGAATTCAAACCCCTGCAGTCACTTGTGAACATCCTGGTGTCTCTGCAGATTGGATGACACATTGAATCCCTTCCCACACACACAGCAGATGAACAGCCTCTCCCTGACGTGAACTCGCTGGAGTGTCAGCAGAAGGAATGGATATTTGAATTCCTTCCCACACACAGGATAGGTGTAAGGCCTCTCCCCAGTGTGTGAGCACTGGTGTTGCATCATTTGATTTCTGCTTTCAAATATCTTCCCACAGTCAGAACATTTAAAATGTTTCTTAATGGAGTGAACTTGCTGGTGTTTCTGAAGGTGGGATGTTCATGTGAATCCCTACCCACACTCTGAGCAGGTGAATGGCCTCTCCCCAGTGTGAATTCGCTGGTATTTCAGCAGATCTGTTGGGCCTTTAAAGCTCCTCTCACAGTCAGAACATTTGAACAGTCTCTGAGCACTGTGAACAAGTTGGTGTGTCAGCAGAACAGATGATTGAGTGAATCCTTTCCCACAAATCGAACAAGTGAATGGCCTCTCGCTGGTGGGTATTAAGATTGGATGAACTCCTGAATCTTTTCCCACAGTCAGAGCAGGTGAACGGCCTCTCCCCAGTGTGAAGGAGTTGGTGTGTCAGATCCATTTTTCTTTTGAAGCTTTTCTCATGGTCAGAACATTTAAAATGTTTGTCATCGGAATGACCAAGTTGATGTGTCAGAAGGCGGGATTACTGAGATTCACTTCCCACACACAGAGCAGGTGAATGGCCTCTCCCCAGTGTGAATACGCCAATGCATTTCCAGCAGGGATGGGGAAATGGATCCGGTTCCACAGTCCCCATATTTCCATGGTTTCTCCATGGTGTTAGTGTCCCTGTGTCTCTCCAACGGACAATCAGTTGAAACCTCATTCATACTCAGAACACCTGTACAGTTTAGTTTCTGTCTGCTGTGAATGGTGTGATGTTTATTCAAGCCGTGTAACTGGTTAAAGCTCTTTCCATAGTCAGTGCATTGGAACCCTCTCACTTGGATGTGTGTCCCAGTGCTTTTCCAGTCACACTGATCTTTGTAATATTTTTCCATAGACAGACGAGACAAACATTTCTTCCTCTACATTCAAAGGCTGATGATACTCAGATCTTGATGACTGAGGTGACTCTGTCTACTCTTGACTTGATGTTTGAGTTTCCTGTATACAAATCCTCCATTTTAATGACCTGGAAAAGGAGTTTACAATAGTCATCGCTGTAAGTCCAGGATAGAAATTCAGAAGACAATTCTAGTTTCTTTGGAAGATATTTTTCCCTTTTGTTCTCCAAAAGCTGTAAGTCCCCATTCCACACAGTCTCCCTCACCTTGAGCTTAAATCGAAACCCGTCTCACCATCTGCACCATTTCTTTCCTCCATTCCCAGTTTCTCCCTTCCCCTCCTCTGCCTGGGTTCAGTTCTCCAGCCCCTGTGAGCAGAATGAGAATCAAATCAATGATTTTATTATTTATTAATGATTTTTCTCTTGGTCACTGAGACCCTGAACACCCGCCCTCCCTTTGTTGCGTCACCAAGATTGCAGCGCATGCGCTCTCCTACCTACTAAAACAAGATGGTGGCCGTTGATCTGGGCCTTTCCCCGGGAAAAAAAACTCGGAGCCTCAAACGCTGGACTGCAGGTTCTCATTCGGTGCTGGCAACCGACACTGGATGTTATTGATACCTCCCTGCCCACCCGCCGGGTCCATCGCTCCCTTCTCCGCTTACCGGCTGCAAATGCGGTAAACAAGGGTTTATCCATCATCATCATCACTGCGCCTGCGTATTGCTCTCCCGGGGTGTGGATAGGGGGCATTCTCCACCGCGGCGGATGATGGGTAAAAGCCCCGCCATTGACAGTCCCGATTAGTTTATAGTTATTTATTTACGGGTGGTTGAAGGGAAGGACTCAATTCACCCCCATCCATCTGCAGGAACATTGAGTTGCAAAAGTATTGCACTGAATTGAATTCCTACCCCGAGAGCTTTACAGTCCTGTCAACTGTTAAGCTTCGTGGTTGGCACAAAAGCTTTATGGTGCTACAAAAACTTTTAGATTGCCTATGCATTAAGCAGTCCCTTTTACTGTTCTTAGACAGTAAGAAGTAAGCTTTTAATATATCTGTTAGTAGATGTTGATAAAAATGTTTCCCCTACGATTGTTTCTTAATTTTCCCAACCGCTCCTACTGTCCGAGAGAGAAGCCGATTGGTGTATCTGGGTCACGTGTGTGTCCAGAGGGGCTGAGCTTTGTAGCAGTACGCATGCGCAGTTATCCAGGGCCCGGAAGCAGAAAGAGAATGTTGTGACTTTCTGTCCAGGGCTGACAGTGATGGATTTAATAAACTCCTTTCACAGGGATTAGGAGGGAAGACTCACGAAAACAAACACATAGGTTTCATATTTGTGGTTTCTTTTAAGTCAGTCATGGGCTGTATGCATTGCTGGCAAGGACAGCAGTTGTTACCCATTACTAATTTCCCTTGTGGTGGTGCTGAGCCGCCTTCTTGCACTGCTGAAGGTAATTTGATGTCGGTACGCTCATAGAGTTTTTCTCTGTCGTGTGTTTTGACACAACTGAGTGGCTGGCTAGGCCATTTCAGAGGGCAGTTGCAATCAAGCACAATTCTATGGAAATTGAGAGACAAAAGAAAGTTCCATGGTAACTAGAACAGTCGATTCTAAATATCTGTCCTGTATTTACAATAATAAACTTTATAAATTTAATTTACAGGGTATTAGAAGGGGAGGATTTACAGAGTATGCAAACCGAAGTACCAAGATACACACACAAACCTGAGTGAGAGTATCCCAGTGAACTGACTGTGGAAACAGCATGAACCAGTTCCACAGCCTGAAAAAAACATTGAACCCTTCACAGTAGGGAGCAACTGGACACGTGTTCTGAATATAAATGAGGCTTCAACTGATCGTCCAACCTGGAGAGCCACAAAGACACCCGCATCGTGGAGAAACCATGGAAATGTGGGGACTGTGGGAAGGGATTCATTTGCCCATCCCAGCTGGAAGCTCATCGACGCACTCACACTGGGGAGAGACCATACACCTGCTCCGTGTGTGGGAAGGGATTCACTCTGATGTCCAGCCTTCAGTTACACCAGCTAGTTCACACTGACGAGAGGCCATTTAAATGTTCTAATTGTGGGAAAGGCTTTAAAATCTCACCGGATCTAATTAAACACCAGTTTGTTCACACTGACGAGAGACCATTTGGTTGTTCTCAATGCGAGAAGAGATTCAGACAGTCATCTCACCTCATTCAACACCAGCGAGTTCACACTGGAGAGCGACCCCTTACCTGCTCCATGTGTGGGAAGGGATTCACTTCTTCATCCAACCTGGTGAGACACCAACGGGTTCACACAGGGGAGAAGATATCCACCTGCTCTGTGTGTGGGAAGCACTTTTCTCAGTCTTCCAACCTGCTGAGACACCAGAAAGTTCACACTGGGGAGAGGCCGTTCACCTGCTCTGTCTGTGGGAAGAGATTTGCTCGTTCTTCTCACTTGCTGACACACCAGCGAGTTCACAAGTGATTGTAGAGGTTGGAAATTGCTGTTAATCAAGTCCTTTGTTTGTTTTTGCTGATGTTAATACCTCCTATAACTGGCCTGGAATTTAATATTCTGGACATTGGTCAAATGTATCAGTTTTGGGGGAAGCAGACTGCATGTCATAAAATCATAAGAGAGGAGCAGGAGCAGACCATATGGCCCATCGTGCCTGCTCCGCCATTCAATACGATCATGGCTGATCGTTAGCTTCAATTGCACTTTTTCGCCCACTCCCCATTTCCTTGATTCCCTGAGAGACCAAAAATCTGTCTATCTCAGTCTTAAATATGTTCAACAATGGAGCATGTACAACCCTCTGGGGAAAGAGAATTCCAAACATTCACATGTCTTCATGTGAATAAATGTCTCCTCACCTCAATTCTAAATTAACCGGAGTGTGTGCCCCCATCTCCTCGATTCGCCAGCCAGGGGAAACAACCTCCCAGTGTTTACCCTGTCAAGCCCATTCAGAATCTTATATGTTTCAGTGAGATCACCTCTCACTCCCCTGAACGCCAGAGAATATAGGCCTCTCATCGTAAGACAACCCTCTCATCCCAGGAACCAATACAGTGCTGTACTGCCTCCCAATGCAACTATATCCTTCATTAAATCTTCATCTTCTTCAGTTCTCTGCCTGAAAGCAGGTCTGACTCACAGCACCCTGATCTCCACCCTGCACAGGGCAAGGAGGCGGGTCCCAAATCCACCCCAGCTGGAACAGGAATCAAACTCCATGCTGTTTGTACCAATCGGATCCACACCAGCCATCCAGCAAACTGCCCGCCTAAGGAGTCCGAGTTGCTATGACAACATACACTTTAACATACATGTTGTAGTCCGGAGCTAGAAATAGTGATGGAAGAGACTCCAATCTTCTTTCCACCACATGGGTGACACGGACTCCCTCCCTCTCTTTCCATCTGCCATCGGTGTGAGTTGGGAGCGTTTATAAGTTTATACCCGAGCTGTTTGGCTGTGTGATGAACACAGCTTCCGTGGCCAAGTCCTGGAGTGCGACTTGAACCTAGAGCTTCCGGCTCAGAGACAGGGACATTACCCACTGCACCACAAGACCTCTTCCTTCCTTAAATACGGAGACCAAAACTGCACTCAGTGCCCCAGTTATCCTCTTAAATTCTCCAGGATAAAAGGAAAGTAATTGATGTCCTTTTACTGACACTTCCATCTTTGGACCTTTCCCCCTTTCTAACTCTCGATTATTTCAGCTCTCCTACCTTCAGTTCCTCTCATGGACAAGTCCCAGCTCCCCATACCTTCCAGACTGTCCCTCCTAGTCTTAGCATCCAGGAAAGACATCACTAACATATCCAGGATCACTAAACCCAAAGCTCAGTTTGTTAAACACTTTCAGCTACTGGACACAGTGTGTGTCCCACAGCATCTCTCGCACCTTTGATGTATGAATAGAGCATCATGTCTTTAAACCTGGTTTAAATTGAAATTGACTCAGCAAATGTATTAACAGCCTTGTGCTCACAGTCAGAAAAATGCACAGGTATCCTTGTGGTTATAGTTTGAACATGGTCAGATCACGAATGTAGTGAACAAGTTAAAATATAAATATCTCCAGTTTAGCCACAGCTTGTTCGACCAGAGCTGGAAAGAAAGCTCTGAATCCACTGAATTATCCTCTGTTCCCCATATTGGGTAAGTATTTTTTTGATATAATAATATTTTATTCAAGAAATATGTTCACAGCCCAAAGGCTGCATTGCAGTGTAACTTACGTCAAAAAACTCATAAAATTCATTTATAGACGAAGTAATCAAGTTAAAAATATGGAAATGTGACAATCACGTAATAATATGAAATAGACAAACAAATTCAGCAGGGAAGTGGTAGATGGGATATAAAAAGGAATATTGAATTAAAATTACAGACCAATACACTTTTCCTATATTACAGTTCCTGAAGTACATATAAGTTTCATCGTTCAAGTGCTTCTCAGAGGACCGGAACCATGTAAGGAATTACTCTGTCTGTATGATTGCAGTGCTGTTAATAAAGTCAGGAAAAGACAATCTGTTGTTGTGAGCTTGATTACCTGGTGTCTGAAACCACAAGATTCAACATTTAGAGTCAACAAGATGAACAAGGAAACACATCATGGCCCAATACTCCAGCTCGATATTCACAGAAGGAAGTCTGTTATCTAATGCCTCGAGTGGACAGAACAGAGAAAGATCCCAACTGTAAGACAACCTCGACTCATTTGTAAATATCTTTCAAGTGCTGACAGGTTCCAACAGTCAGTTTTCATTACATTGAAGTCAATGGAAGGTGAGAAAGCGCTTATAAACGTTCCATACACAAATGCAACTTGTTATTGCCATAAAATGGTAGACTCAGGAATATCACACAAATTTTAAATCCTCGTACCGTAATAATCATCAGACTGGAAACTTAAACCTGCTGTTTCACTCTCAGTCAGGAACAGATCACTGTTTTACACCAATCTCTGATTTGACAGCACGTTTCCAGCATTCACTGTTCTTCCTGACTCTAAACCCAGTTGTAAAGGAGCCTTCTGTTCTGTGTCTACGAGCTTTCAACCATGGAAGAGAGCGGCTGTGACACATTTCTTACACACCTCACGATTAACCCACAAGTTCAATCCTGGATGTGATTAGCAGCAGCAATAACAGAATTCAACTCCTGCAGTCACTTGTGTACTCGCTGGGGTTTCAGGCTGGATGACTGCGTGGCCTTCCCACACAAAGAGCAGATGAACAGCGTCTTTCCAGTGTGTACTCGCTGGTATTTCAGAAGCTGGTCTGACTGAGTGAATCCCTTCCCACACACACAGCAGGGGAATGGAAGCTCCTCAATGTGAACTTGCTCAACGCCAGCTTGTCAGATGAGTAGGCAAATTTCTTCTCACACACACAGCACCTGAATGATCTTTCTCCGGTGTGAACATGCTGGTGTGTCAACACACTGGATAATTGAATGAATCCATTTCCACACATAGAGCAGGTGTATGGCCTCTCCCCATTCTGACTGCGTTGATCAGTTTCCAGTTCAAATGGGGAAATGAATCCCAACCCACTGTCCCCCAATTCCACAGATTCGCCAAGGTGCCAGTGTCCTTGTGTCTCTCCAGGTTGGACGATCAGTTGAAGCCTTACACGCACAAAACAACATGTGTACAGTCTCTCCCCAGTGTGAATGGTGCGATTCTTTTTTCAGGCAGTGCACCTGGTTAAAGCTCTTTCCATAGTCAGTTCACTCTCACTTGGGTGTGTGTGTCTAGGTGCTTTTCCAGTCACACTGATGCTTGAAATCTTCTCCCATGGACAGAACAAACATTTCTCCTTCCACATTCAAAGACCGATGATATTCAGGTCCTGATGAATCGAGTTACTCTGTCAGATCTCGACATGATGTTTGTTATGACTTTCCCATCTGGAACCCCTCCCCATGTAACCCCCTGTAAAAGGAGGTTACAGAAATTATCTCTGTAAACACAGGATAGAAATTCAGAACTGACAATTCTAGTTTCTATGGAACATTTCCCCCCTTTCTTTCACCCAAATCTATAAATCTCTGTCCCACACACTCCTCTCCCTCTCTGCTCATTGTTCCAGATTCAGTGTCCAGTCTCCTACTTATTCTTTTCTCCTCCTGTCCTTAAACACTGATTCAGACTGTGGGCCAGTCCCACTCGCTGATTCTAATTCTGCCAAAGAATTTGGCTCAGAACTGTTTATGAGGTTGCACATAAGGCCAATGTTATAGGGCATGGAAATGTCGGAATCGCAACACGTATATTGACCAGTGAAGGTAGACATGCAGTAGACGGTAGTAGAGATTAGCAAGTATCTCAACCACCACGATGAGGAATGGGAGCTCATTTGACTGCTCCATTTCAAAGGTAAACTCGAGCACCGGCTGGAACCCATTAAGGTGTGTAAGGAAAATCTTACATGCAGCTGCAAATTCAAGTATAGCAAATATATCATCTATGCCTTGGGAATACGCAAGGGGTAGGGGTTCTCTCCAACAGGATTTCCATTGGTCTCTTTCACCATTTTCACCTGAAGAAGAGTCACACAGACTCGAAGCATTAACCCTGTTTCTCTCTTCATAAATGCTGCCAGACCTGCTGAGTTTTACCAGCGTGTAAAATTAAAGCATATGGGATTGGGGGTAATGTATTGAGATGGATAGAAAACTGGTTGGCAGGCAGGAAACAAAGAGTAGGAATAAACGGGTCTTTTTCCGAATGGCAGGCAGTGACTAGTGGGGTACCGCAGGGATCGGTGCTGGGACCCCAGCTATTCACAATATATATTAATGATTTAGATGAGGGAGCTAAATGTAATATCTCCAAATTTGCAGATGACACAAAGCTGGGTGGGAGGGTGAGCTGTGAGGAGGATGCAGAGATGCTTCAGGGTGATTTGGACAAGCTACGTGAGTGTACAAATGCATGACAGATGGGTGTCCTCGTACACCAGTTGTTGAAGGTAAGCATGCAGGTGTAGCAGGCGGTAAAGAAAGCAAATGGTATGTTGGCCTTCACAGCAAGAGGATTCGAGTCCAGGAGCAGGGATGTCTTGCTGCAATTACACAGGGCCTTGGTGAGACCACACTTGGAATATTATGTGCAGTTTTGGCCTGCTTGTCTGAGGAAGGATGTTCTTGCTATAGAGGGAATGCAGCGAATGTTTATCAGACTGATTCCTGGGATGGCGGGACTGACATATGAAGAGGAATTGAGTCGGTTAGGATTATATTCGCTGGAGTTCAGAAGAATGAGGGGGGATCTCATAGGAACCTATAAAATTCTAACAGGACAAGACAGGGTAGATGTAGGAAGGATGTTCCCGATGGTGGGGGAGTCCAGAACCAGGGGTCACAGTCTGAGAATACGGGGTAGACCATTTAGGACTGAGATGAGGAGAAATTTCTTCACCAGAGAGGTGGTGAGCCTGTGGAATTCGCTACCACAGGAAGTAGCTGAGGCCAAAACATTGTATGTTTTCAAGAAGGAGTTAGATATAGCTCTTGGGGTGAAAGGGATCAAAGGATATGGGGAGAAAGCGGGAGCAGGCTATTGAGTTGGATGATCAGCCATTATCATAATGAATGGCGGAGCAGGCTCGAAGGGCCAAATGGCCTACTCCTGCTCCTATTTTCTATGTTTCTGTTTTTGTATTTGATGTCCAACATCTGCAGAATTTTGCTTTTATTTTCCCATCAATACCTTGTATTAATACATTTTTACTCAGTGAATGTTTCAAACAAAAGTCTAAATCTTTTGCTAGCAATAAGTTCTGAATCGAGCCAGTGTCTCTCAGGATAACAAGCTTTCCAGGCCCTTTCTTGGACAAAAAATGTAGTGACTTCCCCTTCAAATATAAACCCTTCTTAATCCCTCATGTCTCTATTTTCACCCATGGTAAATACATTAGAAGATTAGAAGGAATAAATCCTGTTCATTCTCATATCATTTCACTTTCCAGCTCTTATGGGTTTGCGACCAGTGGTTTGTTGTCACTAAGGTGTTGTGAGTCAAATCATAGCTATCAGCTAAAACAGCAGCTTCCCTTATAGTAAAAACATACAGTGCACCAGGTGTGTAATAATGCTGTTTTTAAATTCTTCCATTTCGATTATTTAATCCACATTCTCAAAACTGTAAAATTTTCATTGCTCAAAATCACCTGTCAAACATCATTTCTTTTTTACGTAGCAAATTTTATGAAGGTTTGGGTCTGTCTTTTCACAAGGTCCAAAATTTTAATAGATACGATTTGGGAACGAGCTCATATGCATTAAGCACCACAGTTTGAACAGTCTCATAATTTGAAGCTTAACTTGAATAAACATCCATTGCCTTTCCCAATAACCCCTTTGCAAAATAAAAGCCCATACCTTCTTTGGCCACCCTAACTTTGCAACAAATTTTCCAAACAAGGCAGAATCTCTCCAATGCCTTCTTCAGTGAAATTTAGGCACGAGGCAAATATTCCTTGCAAAATGATAACTCACAGTGGGACTCGACTCATTGTCTGAACGGTTAGTTCCTCTTTCACCACTTAACTTAGGATTTTCTTTAGCCAGTTCATAATGTTTAATTTTTTTCTCTCTTTGAAGCTCTCTGTTTCTTTCCTTATCTCTTTCTTCCCTTTCTATTTTTTCCATTTGGAATTCTAGTTCAAGCCTCAGCATTTCCATTTTTTTCTTCTTTCTTTTTCCTTTTCCTCTCCTTCATGTTCGAGATTTTGATTTTCTCTACCCCATTGGAATTCTCACTCAAGTTTTTGATCTGCAATTGAATTCTCGGTAACTCATCTGGACTGTTATCTGGGTAAAGCTTTTCTTCTTCCAATTCCAAATGCGGTGCTATTGCATCAACTATTTCTGCTTTTTAAGTCCCTGCTTTGAAATCCAAAAACCACTGTTTTGCTCATTCCATCAACCTCACCTTTACTCATTGTTTCAAAACACCCAGGGATAAATCATCTCCCTGAAGACGTCTTAGCAATTAACAAAACCATTCTGCTTCTCAATGAATATGGTAAGGTTCATTCTGAAATATTGTTAGCCTAAACCTTAGCAAAACATAGCGCACCCTTACCAGTCTGTGGATTCAGAATCCCGAATGGGCCCCAAATATTGTTACAATCCTGATAGGGACCATTAATGTTTAAAGAAAAATCCGAACACCCACTAAATAACTGAATGAATTATGCCACAATATTTGACATTTTGAAAAAAATAAACTTTCCTGTATATAAAAGAATTAAATGATATAAGCGCTACCACTTAAGACCATGTTATATAAATACTTAAGTTATAAACCCGGTTCTAATTTTTAGTTCCACCAAGAGTTCCTTTATACATTATGAAACCCTAAGGGTTCATTCACTTCTCCTGGAGCCAACCCATATGCCACAGCCCTCTGGAATTCACTTTGATTCCTCCTCAGTATTCCACCTACTCTTCCAAGCTACAAGATTTCCTGGGCATCTTTCCAGTAGCTTTTTGCCAATCTACCTGTTAAAATTTCTTTATGACCTCACAACTGTGGATTCCTCCACTCAGGCTTGAGCCTCACTGCCTTATTGCCCTGACTTTGGACAGACTGACTGCTTCTCCCCATGCTGCTCCCACAGCTTCTTCACAGCTCTTTCAAAGCTCACTGTTCAAGCTGACTCCTATCTGCCACAAGGCTAACTGCCTTTCGCTATCAGGATCATTCAAGATTTCTTCCTCTAGCTCCAAGCTAGGCAAATCTTCCAGCTTCTCTTCCCCTCACCAACTCCAAGTGAACTGCAACGTACACAAGACCAAATCTGTAACTGTCTTCTAAGGACATAGGAAATAGGAGCAGGAATAGGCTATTCGGCCCATTGAGCCTGCTCTGCCATTCAATTAGATCATGGCTGACCATCTGTCTCAACACCATTTTCCTGCACTCTCCCCATATCCCCTGATGCCTTCGATATCTAAAAATCTATCAATCTCTGTCTTAAATGTACTCAATGACTGAGCCTCCACAGCCCTCAGAGGTAGAGAATTCCAAAGGTTCTTCACCCTCTAAGTGAAGAAATTCCTCCTCATCTGAGTCCTAAATGGTCTTCCCCTTATTCTGAGGCTGTGTCCCTGGTTCTAGACACCCCCAGCCAGGGGATATATCCTTCCTGCATCGACCCTGTCGAGCCCTGTAGAATTTTGTAGGTTTCAATGAGATCACCTCTCATTCTTCTAAGCTTTAAAGAATATAGGCCCAGTCTCCTCAATTCCTCCTCATAGGGCAATCCTGCCATCTCAGGAATCAGGTGAATCTCTGTTGCACTCTCTCTATGGCAAGTATAACCCTCCTTAGGTAAGGTGACCAAAATTGTACATAATGCTCCAGGTGTGGTCTAACCATGGTTCTATACAATTGCAGCAATACCTCTTTACTACCCTCCTCAAATCCTCTTGCGATAAAGGCCACCATGTGCCTTCCTAATTGCTTGCTGCAACTGTATGTTAGTTTTCAGTGGCTCATGAACAATGACGCCCAGGTCCTATTTATTCTAACTCTCTGTTTTCTGTCTGTTAACCAATTCTCAATCTATGCCAGTAAAGCTCCCCCAATCCCATGTGCTCTAATTCTGCTTAATAACCTCTTATTGAAAGCTTTCTGAAAATCCAAAAGCTCCACATCCACTGGTTCCCTCTTATCTGTTTTGCTAGTTACATCCTCAAAAAACTCCATCAGGTTTAAACATGATTCCCCTTTCATAAATCCATGTTGATTCTGCCCAATCAGATCATTATTTTTTAAGTAACCAGCTATCACATGCTTTATAATAGATTCTAGTATTTCCCCTGCTACTGATGTCAGACTAACAGATCTGTCATTCCCCATTTTCTCCCTCCTTTTGTAAATAGTGGAGTTATATTTGCCACCTTCCAATCTGCAGGAGCCATCGCAGAAACTATAGAATTTTGAAAGATGACCACCAATGTATCCACTACCTCTACAGCCACCTCCTTCAACATTCTGGGATGTAGATTATCGGATCCCAGGGATTTATCAACTTTCAGTCCCATTAATTTCTCTGGTGCATGTTCACTAATACTAACCTCTTTCAGTTCCTATGCTCACTAGTCCCTTGGTTCTCTAGTATCTTTGGGGCAATTTCCGTATCTTCCTCCATGAAGACAGACAAACATTTGTTTAGTTTCTCTGCCATTTCCACATTCCTCGTTTAAATTCTCCTGTCTCCACCTGTAATGGGCCCATACTTGTCTTTGCTAATCCTTTCCTTTTCACATAAAAAAAGATTTTATGGTCAGTTTTTATGTTTCTCACCAGTGTGTTCTCATATTCTATTCTTTCTTTATTTATCAGTTTCTTGGTTCTCCTTTGCTGAATTCTAAATATCTCCCAATCCTCAGGCTAACTACGTTTTAGGCCACTTACTTTGATCTAATGCAATCTTTAGCTTCTCTTATTAACCACTGTTGCATCAACTTTCCTGTTGGGTTTTTGTTCCTGTATTAATTCCTTAAATGCCAGCCATTGCCTGTCTGCCACCATACCTTTTAATGTAGTTTCTCAATCTACCACAGCCAACTTGCCCCTCATACCTTTGTAGTTTCCTTCTGTGAGAAACGCCAGATAAATAAAACAAAAGAACCTTCTAACCACCACAGCCCATTTCTGTAACAGTGGAGCATGCGTTTAAGGCGGTGAGGGGGTTCCAAACAGAAATACAAACTAGATCTCTTTTACCTTCCAAACACCAAATATCAACTAGATTTTTGCAACAAGGCTCAAAGAGCATCAGTCCACCGGAAGCAAAGTTGTGAGACCGGCCAGTCCAGCAGAAAGAAACCCTCCGACCCTCCCACTTCACAACTGTCAGAATGAACATGGTTCAGTCCTGGGTGTAATTAACATCAGCAATAACAGCAGAATCAAACCCCTGTAATCACTTGTGAACTCGCTGGTGTCTTTGCAGGTGAGATAACTGAATGAATCCTTTCTCACACATGGAGCAGCTGAATGGTCTCTCCCCAGTGTGAACTCGTTGGTGTGTCAACAGGTTGGACGACTGAGCGAATCCCTTCCCACACTCAGTGCAGGTGAACGGCCTCTCTCCAGTGTGAACTCGCTGGTGTATCAGCAGGGTGAATGATTCACTGAATCCCTTCCCACACTCGGAGCAGGTGAATGGCCTCTCCCCAGTGTGAACCCGCTGGTGTGTCAGCAGATGGGATAACTGAGTGAATCTCTTGCCACACTCAGAGCAGGTGAATGGCCTCTCCCTAGTGTGAACTCGTTGGTGTGTTTGCAGGCTGCATAACCGACTGAATCCTTTCCCACACTCAGAGCAGGTGAACGGCCTCTCTCCAGTATGAAGTCGCTGGTGTGTCAACAGGTTCCAGGTGTGAGTGAATCCCTTCCCACACACGGAGCAGGTGAATGGCCTCTCCCCAGTGTGAACTCGCTGGTGTGTCCGCAGGTTGTTTAAATGAGTGAATCCCTTCCCACACTCTGAGCAGGTGAACGGCCTCTCCCCAGTGTGAATGCGTTGATGAATCTCCAGCTCAGATGGGGAACGGGATTCCTTCCCACAGTCTCCACATTTCCACGGTTTCTCCATGGAGCCGGTGTCCTTGTGTCTCTCCAGGTTTGATGATCTGTTGAAGCCTCGTTCACACATAGAACAACGTCTATGGTTGCTCCCCACTGTGAATGGTGCAATGGTTTTTTCAGGCTGTGTAACTGGTTAAACCTCTTTCCAGTCAGTGCACTGGGGTGTGTGTGTCTCAGTGCTTTTCCAGTCAACTGATGTTTAAAATGGTTTGAAGCAGACAGAACAGAAACATTTCTCCTTCTAGATTCAAAGGCCAATGATATTCAGGCCCTGATGAATTGAGAGACTCTGTCAGATCTTGATGTGATGTTTGATTTGAGATTTCTGTTTGCAATTCGTTCCCTTCTGAAGTCCTGTAAAAGGAGTTTACAAAAGTCATCACTGTCAGTTCAGGACAGAAATTCAGAACAGATGATTCTAGATTCTATGGAAAACACCTCTCTCTCTCATTCCTCAAAAGTAGTAAATCCCTGTCCCCCGCACTCTCCCTCCATTCGCACTCTGCTGTACCTAATATACACCCTCCCAAGTCTCCTGAAGGTGTTAATTGATGCTGATCAACATTCACTGCTTCCTGTCCTCAACAGAGAGATCATAAGTAATAAGAATAGGAGTAGGCCATTCGGCTCATTGAGCCTGCTCTTCCATTTAATAAGATCAAGGCTGATCTGATTGTAGCCTTAACTTAAAATTTCCTGCCTGTCTCCCATAGTCTTTGACTCCCTTGTCAATCAAAATCGGTCTAATTCAGCCTTGAATTTATTCAATGACCCAGCCTCCACTGCTCTTTGTGGAAGAGAATTCCAAAGACTAAACACCCTTTGAGAGAAGAGATTCCTCTTCATCTCTGTCTTAAATGGGAGACCCCTTATCTTTACACTGTGCCCCTCTAGTTCTAGATACCCCCATGAGAAGAAACATCCACCCTGTCAAACCCCCTCAGAAACCTGTATGTTTCAATAAGATTACCTCTGTATTGGCTCAGCCTTTCCTTGTAAGACGACCACTTCATCCCTGGAATCAGCCTAGAAAACCTTCTGTGAACTGCTTCCAATGCATATTCCTCCTCTGTAGGGAGACTAAAACTGTTCACCGTTCTCCAGGTGTGGTCTCACCAATATTCTGTACAGCTGCAGGAAGACTTCCCTACTTTTATATTCCACTCCCCTTGCAATAAAGGCCAACACTCCATCTGCCTTCTGTTATGATACAGCAGGTGGTATTTGCCAGGCTGACCAAATCCACAAGGGAAGCTTGGCTATGCTATCACAACAGTTTTGCAATTTGTATTAATTACGAGAAGGTTTGTGCACTGAATTCAGAAGTAATAAGTCCACTAACCCCTTTAGCAATTTTACAAATTAAATTAAAATATTTATTAACAAAGAAAAATACATACATAAGATTAAAAGATACATGGTTACATAATATTATAACAATTTCCAAAATTCCTAATTAACCAGGCTCACAACTACACAACTCACAACTGCTCCCCCTTGTCCTCACTTATCAACCCACCAGCCTCCGCGTTCAAAGAATCATCTTCCACCATTTCTGCCAACTCCAGCATGATGCCACTACCAAACATATCTTCCCTACACCCCCCCAGGCGGCTTTCCGCAGGGATTGTTCCCTCCGGGACACCCTGGTCCATTCCTCCATCACCCCCTACACCTCAACCCCCTCCCACGGCACCTTCCCATGCAACCGCAGAAGGTGCAACATCTGCCCCTTTACTTCCCCTCTCCTCGCCGTCCAAGGGCCCAAACACTCCTTTCAAGTGAAGCAGCATTTCACTTCCACTTCCCTCAATTTAGTCTACTGCATTTGCTGCTCCCAATGCGGTCTCCTCTACATTGGAGAGACCAAACGCAGACTGGGTGACCGCTTTGCGGAACACCTTTGGTCTGTCCGCAAGCATGATCCAGACCTTCCTGTCACTTGCCATTTCAACACTCCACCCTGCTCTCATGCCCACATGTCCGTCCTTGGCCTGCTGCAGTGTTCCAGTGAAGCTCAACGCAAACTGGAGGAACAGCACTTCATCTTCCAGCTAGGCACTTTACAGTCTTCCGGACTTAATATTGAGTTCAACAATTTCAGATCATGAACTCTCTTCTCCATCCCCACCCCCTTTTCCAATAATTTATAATTTTTTTACAACTATTTTTTTCTTTTCCCTCAGATTTTTAAATTTATTTCAATCTATTGTTTCATCTCCACCTTTTAGCCCATTTCGATCCCATCCCCCCACCCGCACTCAGGCCATCTTCCACTAGCTCGCTTCCCTTAATATCCCCATTAGCACATCTTTTAGATAATATCACCACCATCAACACCCCTTTGTTCTTTTGTCTCTGACATCTTTGGCAGTCTCTTCTTGGCCTCCACCTATCACTGGCCCCCTATCGAACTCTCCTGTCCCACCCTCTTCTACCAGCTTATATTTCATCTCATTTCTATATGTCTTAGTTCTGATGAAGGGTCATATGGACTCGAAACGTCAACTGCATCCCTCTCTGCAGATGCTGTCAGACCTGCTGAGTTTTTCCAGGTATTTTTGTTTTTGTTCACAACTACACACCCCTTTTAAGGCAACAGTCCAAAATAGATTATAAATTTGTCGAGACAATCCAGCAAGGTTACCACGAGCACCCACTCGACAGTGGAATTCCAAAGGCTTTTAACATAATTTTGGTTACTGAAACAGCAGACTTCTGCAAAGTGGCTAGAGGCGTTTCCCCAATTCTGTTTTACATGGTGTACCTTTCAGATCTTGCACAGCCATGCCCCCACACAGCCTTCCATCCTTCTTTAAATATATTTTCCTTATTAGATTTCTAATGTTCCTCCATGTCTTTGGAATCTACTTTTCCCATAATATAAAAAATTCATGTTATCATTATGCTCAGCACTTTTAGGAAAAATCAATGTAATAACCTTGTTCTATTTATTTTGCCAGTCGTAAAAACCTTATCACGTCTCATTAAAATCCAACAACTTTTCCCCTGAGCTAAGAATGCAAATTTCATTCATACCCTATCTGCTGACTTTACCCTCGCTCACTCATTAGCATTTCAAATGACCTTTTTACACCTAACACTTCTGATAATTTCAACCTTGCAGTTTATCCATCTCTAATTCAATTAAATTAGTCACACAGACGGAACCATCCACACACACAAAAGCCTACTTTACAAATTCCCACATTAATATTCTGGAAAAATGATAGTTTCATGACACTTCCTAATTACTTGCTGTACCTGCATGCTGACTTTTTGCACTTTCTGTACAGGGATACCCAGATCCCTCTGTTCTGCAGCATCCTGCAGTCTCCCTCTATTTAAATAATATTCTTTTTTATTCTTCCTGCCAAAGCCGACAAGCTCATATTTTCCCCACACTATACACAATCGGCCCCTTTTTTGTCCACTCACTTAACCTATCGATATCCCTTTGCAGACTCTTTGCATCCTCTTCACAACTTGCTTTCCTACGTATTGTTGTATCACCAGAAATAATACAGTCGGTTCCTTCATCCAAGTCATTAATATGCATTGTAAATAGTTGAGGCCCCAGTACTGACCCCTGCAGGACTCCACTTTGTTAACCTGAAACTGGCTAATTTACCCCAACTCCTTGTTTCCTGTTGGCTAGCCAATCCTATTTCCGTGCTAATATATCACCCCCACAACCATGAGCTCGTACCTTGTGTCGTAACCTTTTATGTGACCTCTTATTGAATGCCTTTTGTAAATCCAAATATGTGACATCGATTGGCTCTCCAATCACAGATGTTAAACTGAGTGGCCTGTAGTTTCCTGCTTTCCATCTCCCACCTCTCCTGAATAGAGGTGTTACATTTGTGGTTTTCTAATCCACTGGGACCTTTCCGAATTTGAGGGCACTTTCAAAGTTGATGAAACAATGCAGCCACTATCTCTGCAAACACTTCCCTTAAGACCCGAAGAAGCAGGCCATCAGATCCTGGAAACGTGTCAGCCTTTAGCCCTATTAGTTTTCCTAGTGCTTTTGCTCTAGAGATTGTAATCATTTAATTTCCTCCTTCCCTCTTGCCTCTGCTTCTCTACTATTCTTGGGATGATTTTGTGTCTTCTACTGTAAGACAGATACAAAATACTTGTTCAAAATCTCTGCCACTTCCTTCTTTCCCATTATTAGTTCCCCAGTTTCACCCTCTAAGTGATTGAAGCTCACTTTCACTACTTTTTCCCTTTTTATATATTTCTAGAAGCCTTTAATGTCTGTTTTTATATTTTTTGCTGGTTTATTCAAAATTCTCTCTCTTCATTTTTTTAGTTTGTTATCCTTTGCTGGTTTCTAAGATTTTTCCAATCTTCTGGCCTACCACTAATCTTTGTATCACTGAAAAATCATCAAGCAGGCTGCTAGTCTAAATATGTACATGTGTTTATAATAATGGACTGAAAGTGTAAGGTACAATATTGACCAGAGGTACAGGTGGGATGTGACGAAGAACTTTATTTTGGCAGCGAGTGGTCATGTTCTGGAAAACTCTGTCTATAAGGGTTTGGAAGCAGAGATGATCGATGATTTAAAAATGGAGTTGGGTGGGCACTTGAAAGAAATAAACTTGCGGGGGTATGGGGATGTGGAGAGAGAATGGGACTGACTGGATTGCTCTACAGGGAGTTGATATGGACTCGAGTTGCAAAATGGGCTCCTTCTGTGCCGTACTGACTCAATGACTTTAAATACATAACATAGCTACAGTATTATATTACAAAACTAGAAATAATAAGAGATGTTCTTTATTAGATGTATTACTTATGGTTCTCCAATATGTGCCATGTAACAACACTAGTAGTTTCTCTGTCCTATATTAATTTACCGTCCCCATAATTGTCAGCCAAATCCTGGGAAACCACCCCTTTAATTGTGAACATTAGGAATCAGGCCATCAGACAAATAAATGTGACAAGCTGAGAGAGCAAAGGATGTCAATGTCTTTGAGAGAGAGAGGGAGACCTGGGCCAACCTTTCCAGAGTCTGCACCTTCCCTGGATTCACTTCCTTTCCCTTCAGGAAGAGTGACATCACAGGACAGTGTGAGAGAGCGGCGGAGAGATCAGAACCAGCACAAGTGCGGGGAAGCTTCAAAAAGTGACACCAGCACAAAGGTGAGAACTGATTGGTGAGTAGTGGCTAAGTGTTTTTCTCCAGCTGTTCCCGAAGTTTAAAATAGAATAAGCTAAGAAAAGATAGTTCTAGTTTTTATTTAAAGTTATTAAATAATTTAAATTTTTTAATGTGTTTAAAGTAAGGTTTTTTTTTCAACTAGAGGCATGGCAGGGCAGCTCCGTCCCGTGTTATGTACCACCTGCAACATTTGGGAAGTCCTAGATGCTCCTTGCGCTCTGACCGACTACGTGTGCAGGAAGTGCCACCAGCTACAGCGACCTGAGCTCTGAGTTTCGGAGCTTGAGCAGCAGCTGGAGGCACTGAGGTGCATCCACGAGGCTGAGAGTTTTGTGGATAGCACATTTTTAGACGTGGTCGTCCCACAGCTTATGAAAGTGCAGACAGAGAGGGAATGGGTGACCATCAGTCACAAAAAAGGTGTCAGGCAGGTAGTCAGGAAATCCCCAGGGTGCATCTCGCTCAAGAACCGTTTGTCTGTGTTGGAAAGCGATAAGAGTGATGGTTCCTCTGGGGAGTGCAGCCACGCTCATGGCACTGTGAATGGCTCAGCTGCACGGGGTGGGGAGGAAAAAGAGGGGAAGAGCAATAGTGGTAGGAGACTCGATAGTAAGGGGAACAGACAGGCGTTTCTGCGGCCGTAGACGTGACTCCAGGATGGTATGTTGCCTCCCTGGTGCCAGGGTCAAGGATGTCACTGAACGGCTGCAAGGCATTCTAAAGGGGGAGGGCAAACAGAAAGAAATCGTGGTATATATTGGTACCAACGACAAAGGTAGAAAGAGGGATGAGGTCCTGCAAGAAGAATTTAGGGAGCTAGGAAGCAGATTAAAAAATAGGACCTCAAACAGGCCTCAACTATTTACTTCCGGTGCCACGCGCTAGTGAGTATAGAAATAGGAGGTCAGTCCAGATGAGTGCGTGGCTGGAGAGATGGTGCAGGAGGGAGGGCTTTAGATTCCTGGGACATTGGGACCGTTTCTGGGGGTGGTGGGGCCTGTACAAAGCGAACGGGTTGCACCTGAACCGGAATGGGACCAACATCCTTGCGGGGAGGTTTGCTAATGCTGTTGGGGAGGGTTTAACTAACTTGGCAGGGGGATGGGATCCTGAGAGGAGGTTCAGCAGGGGAAGATGCACAGCCAAAATTAGAAGAGAGAGCAAGTGAGTTTGGAAGGAGTAGAAATTATAGGCCAGTTAAGGAACAAGGGAGTTTGGCAAGATTGGATGGTATTTATTTTAATGCAAGGGGTCTGACGAATAAGGCAGATGAGTTGAGGGCACAAATTAACACTTGAAAGTATGATGTCATTGCTGTCACAGACACATAGTTGAGAGAGGGGCAGGATTGGCAGCCCAATTTTCCAGGATATAGGGTCTTCAGGCGAGATAGGGAAGGAGGTAAAAGGTTATCGCAATATTGATCAAGGAATCAATTAAAGCAGTAAGGGGGGATGACATCTTAGAAATCTCCTCAAATGAAGCCACATGGGTAGAACTTAGAAACAAAAAAGGAGCAATCACATTGCTGGGAATGTACTATTGGCCCCCAACCAATCAGAGAGAAATAAAAGAGCAGATATGTAGGCAAATTTCAGAGAAGTGTAAAAATAATAGGGTAGTAATAGTGGGGGATTTCAACTTCCCCAACAGTAACTGGGTTAGTCATAGCGTGATAGGTTTAGAGGGAGCAGAATTAAAATGCATCCAGGAGAACTTCTTAAGCCAGTATGTAGAAGGTCCAACAACGCAGGGGACGGTCCAGGACTTAATTTTAGGGAATGAAGCCGGGCAAGTGGTAGAGGTATCAATGGGGGAGCATTTTGCGGACAGTGATCATCACTCCGTTAGATTCAAGGTTATCATGGAAAAGAACAAAAATGGGCCAGAAATCAGAGTTCTAAATTGGGAGAAGGCCGATTTTAACAAAATCAGATATGATTTGGCCAGAGTGGACTGGGAGCAGCTACTTGTAGGTAAATCTGTGTCAGATCAGTGGGACTCATTCAAGAAGGAAATAGGGAGAGTACAGGGCCAACATATTCCAGGAAAGATAAAGGATGGGGCCAACAAATCCAGGGAACCCTGGATGTCAACGGATATAGAGGATTAGACAAAGAGAAAAAGGGAGGTTTATGGCAGATACCGAGGGGCTCAAAACAGTGGAAGCCCTGGAGGAGTATAGAATGTGTAGGGGGAAATTTGCAAAGCAAATTAGGAGAGCAAAAAGGGGGCATGAATAAACATTTGCAGGTAAAATAAAGGAAAATCCAAAGTTATTTTACAAGTGCATTAAGAGTTCGAGGATAACTGGGAAAGAGTAGGGCCCATTAAGGACCATAGTGGTCATTTGTGTGTGGAGCCGGAAGACGTAGGTAGGGTTCTAAATGAATACTTTGTGTCGGTGTTCATAAGTGAGAGGGACAACATCAGTATGGAAATTAGGCAGAAGGATTGTGATATAATTAAGAAATTAGCATAGAAAGGGAGGAGGTTCTAAGTGATCTAGCAGACTTAGAAGTAGATAAATCTCCAAGCCCGGGTGAAATGTATCCCAGGCTGTTGAGTGAGGCAAAAGAGGAGATAGCAGGGGCTCTGGCAATAATTTTCAATACATCTCTGGCCACAGGAGAGGTGCCAGAGGACTGGAGGACAGCCAATGTGGTACCGTTATTCAAGGGAGGAAGGAAGGGATAAACCAGGGGACTACAGGCCAGTCAGTCTAACCTCAGTGGTGGGGAAACTATTGGAAGAAATTCTGAGGGACAGAATGAGTCTACACTTGGAGAGGCAGGGATTAATCAAGCACAGTCAGCTTGGTTTTGTTAAGGGGAGGTCACGTCTGACCAATTTGATTGAACTTTTCGAAGAGGTGACCAGGTGTGTAGATGAGGACAATGCATTTTATGTAGTCTACTTGGACTTCAGCAAGGCTTTTCATAAGGTCCCGCATGGGAGACTGATAACGAAGATAAGAGCCCATTGGATCCAAGGCAATTTGGCAAATTGGATCCAGAATTGGCTGAGTGGCAGGAACTAGAGGGTGATGGTCGAGGGGTGTTTTTGTGACTGAATGCCTGTGTCCAGTGGGGTTCCACAGGGATCGGAGTTGGGTCCCTTGCAGTTTGTGGTACATATAAACAATTTAGACTCAAATGTAGGAGGGTTGATCAGTAAGTTTGTGGATGACACAAAAATTGACAGAGTGATAAATAGTGAGGAGGATAGCCTCAGATTACAGGAGGATATAGACGGGCTGGTCAGATTGGCTGATCAGTGGCAAATGGAATTTAATCCGGATAAGTGTGAGGTGATGCACTTGGGCAGGACAAACAAGGCACGGGAATACACGATGAATGGTAGGACCCTGGAGAGTACCGAGGATCAGAGGGACATCAATGTGCATGTCCACCGGTCCCTTAAGGTAGCGGGACAGGTAGATAAGGTGGTTAAGAAAGCATATGGGATACTTGCCTTTATTAGCCGAATATAAGAGCAGGGAGGTTATGATGGAACTGTACAAAATGCTGGTTAGGCCACAGCTAGAGTATTGTGTGCAGTTCTGGAATCCGCATTATAGGAAGGATGTGTTTGCTTGAGAGAGAGTGCAGAAGAAATTTACCAGGATGTTGTCTGAGCTGGAGAATTTTAGATATGAGGAGAGATTGGATAGACTGGTGTTATTTTCCCTGGAGCAGAGGAGATTGAGGGGGGACATGATTGAGGTGTATAAAATTATGAGGGGCATAGATAGGGTAGACAGGAAGGAACTTTTCCCCTTGGTGGAGGGATCAATAACCAGGGGGTGTAGATTTAAGGTAAGGGGCAGGAGGTTTAGAGGGGATGTGAGGAAGAAATTTCTTTGGTGGGAATCTGGAACTCACTGCCTGAAACTCATAACATTTAAGAAGTATTTGGATGTGCACTTGCGATGCCATGGCGTACCAGAGCGGGCCTAGTGCTGGAAAATGGGATTAGAATAGTTAGGTACTTGTTTGACTGGCGCAGGCTCGATGGGTCGAAGGGCCTTTTTCTGCGCTGTGGACCTCTCCGACTCTGTGAGTTCCTGTAAATCAACAATTTACCCCCAGAATTAGAAAAGGAAGAGAAAGTGTTTTACTCACAGATGTTGGACACAGAAGGAGGTTGCAGGCTCTGTGAAGCTCAATCTGCAGTGACACAAAGCCAGCGCTCTGATTGGCTGGAGGATCAAAGGCCTTCCGGTCCTCCAACTTTTTCCATTGGTCAACACCACAACATGGCAGACAAGGGCGGGCCTTCCTCCGCACATGCGCAGTTTCCCCGCTGCCTTGGACATGCGCATTCCTGGACCGCCCGCCCGCGCGGCGGATAGCTCAGTTTCCCCAGCGCGGGCGGTTGTGGGAGATTCGACCGCCATTACCCATCCGGAGCCCAGTCGCCAAACTCCTCAGACTGGGATGAAAGGTGGGCGTGGGGACGCAGTGACAACACCCTAACACAAAGTAAATGTGGCATTGATTGCGACGCCCCCTTAGCAAAGCGGTTTGTTAATTTCAGGAATAAAGATTTAGACACCTGGGTGACATATTGGGGATGGCAAGAGGTGAGTATGAAACTGAGCCTATTAGGGGAAGCGAAATGGGAAAAAGCAGGAGGAGGGATAGTAGGATGAATTGGGTTTACAAACAATCGGGTGGAGGGAGTGTGTGGGAGACAGCGATTTATAGTTTGAGAGGGAGAAGGATATTTTTGACAAGTAGAATTGTTAGTTCTGGTTTTCTGTCCGGAACTTACAGTGATTACTTATGTTTACTCCCTTTACAGGTATTAGGGAGGAGAATTTTGGACATTAAACTCAAAACAATTAGCATGTCAAGATCTGACAGTCATTCAATTCATCTGGATCTGAATATTATCAGTCTAGGAAGAAACATGTTTGTCTCTTCCATCTGAGGGCAAATATTTCAAACACCAGTGTGAATAGAAAAGCAGCGAGACTTGTGCATCCAAGTATTCCAATGTATTTGCAGCGACCAGGAGGATCAGGGAGCAGGAGGTTCAGGAAGCAGGGGTGGTGGTAGGCAGGAGGTAACTGAATTAAAAAGTTACATTTTTCATTCAAAATAAAATAAGTTGAAAAATATAAAAGCGATTTAATTTACCAATGTAGGAATTTAGCAATATAGAAATTGCAACTTAGAGGGTATAATGTTTCAATATTTGTTTTTTTCTTGATAAGGAAATTCCCACAGAACCTAACTACAGTTTTAACATTGATTCCAATGGGAACCAATTATCCACTTAAAGTAGTTTGAGTTAAAGTTGTGATTTTCAGGAACACAACCATAACTTTAAATAAATACATGTGTATTTATTATTAAGTACAATATATGATTTTGTTTTAGTTACATGCATTACTCTGTATCATAACATCATGTAGTAAGCAATGATAATTTAGTTAAGTAGTCGATTGGCTCTCACATTACAGGTTTTTTGTTGAAGTGACCCTTGCTTGAAAAATAGTGAAAAATAGTGACCACTGGTGTAGAGGGTAAACATTAGCATGGATAGAGGATTGGTTAGCTAACAGGGAACAGAGAGTAAGCATAAATGGGTCTTTTTCAGATTGGCAAGATATCACGAGTGGAGTTCCACAGGGATCAGTGCTGGGCCCTCAGCCATTTACAACCTACATTAATGATTTTGATAAGGGGACGGATGGTGTGGTTGCTAAATTTGATGACACAAAGATAGGTAGGAATGTAAGCTGTGAAGAGGACATAAGGAGGCTACAAAATTATATACATAGGTAAGGTGAATGGGCAAAGATCTGGCAAATAGAGTATAATGTAATGAAATGTGAGGGTTTACATTTTGGCAGGAAGAATAAAAAAGAAGCATATTATCTAAATGATGAGAGATTGCAGAGCTTTGAGGTGCAGAAGGATCTGGGTGTCCTAGTGCATGAATCACAAAAGGCTAGTATGCAGGTTCAGCAAATAATTAGGAAAGCTAATAGAATGTTATCATTTATTGTGAGGGGAATTGAATATAAAAGTAGGGAGGTTATGCCTCAGTATACAGGGCATTGGTGAGACCACATTTGGAGTATTGTGTACAATACTGGTCTCCTTATTTAAAGAGAAATGTAAATGTGTTGGAAGCAGCTCAGAGAAATCTCTCCCTGAAAAGGCAATGGATGCAGAGTCTTTGAATATTTTTAAGGCAGAGGTGGATAGATTCTTGGTAAGCAAGGGGGTGATAGGTTATCCAGAGTAGGTGGGATGCAGATTTGAGGTTACTATCAGATCAGCCAGAACCTCATTAAATGGTGGAGCAGACTCGAGAGGCTGAATGGCCTACTCCTGCTCCTTATGTTCGTAAGATTTACTAGGTAATACCTGGAATGGACGGTTTGTCTTACTAGGAAAGGTTGGACAGGTTAGGTGTGTACCTGCTGGAGTTTAGAAGAGTAAGAGGCACCTTGATTGAAACATATAAGATCCTGAGGGGTCTTGACAGGGTGGAGTTGGAGAGGATGTTTCCTCTTGTGGGAAAATCCAGAACTAGGGGTCACTGTTTTGAAATAAGGGGTCACCCATTTAAGACAGAGATGAGGAGAACATTTTTTCTCTCAGAGGGTTGTGAGTCTTTGGAACTCTCTTCCTCTGAAGGTGGTGGAAGCAGAGTCTTTGAATATTTTTAAGGCAGAGTTAGATAGATTTTTGATAAGCAAAGGGGTGAAAGGTTATCGGGGGTAGGCGGGAATGTGGAGTTGAGGTTACAATCAGGTCAGCCATGATCTTATTGAATGGCGGAGCAGGCTCGAGGGGCCGAGTGGCCTACTCCTGCTCCTAATTCTTATGCAAGATATTTACCATGTAAATAATATCCTTGATTGTACATCCCAATAAGCCCCATTAAACCAATTTCCCTTTAATATTCCTGATCAACCGAGTGCAAAAACCTGGAATATGCAATGAAGAGGCTTTGTTCCACCAATCACAGCAATGTTTACACAGGAGGCACAGTTGATCGAAATCCAGGGAAATGCAGTCACCAGAGTCTTGGAGAGATTCCACTGGTACAGAAACTAAAGAACAGAAATTTCTTATATCAGCTTTTAGTGGAAATACCACAGAAGGACGATTCAAACTCCTCATTGACCCAACAAGAAGTTATAACTTTCTTGTTCAGACAACATTGCGGTGCCGATGCTGGAGTGTATTAATATTCAGTGAGGCACTGAGAGTCAAAACCTGATGGTTTCTGTAAAATATCTCATGTGCATTCCGAGCAGACAATCTCCACCTCAGCCTCTAATCTCCTAAGCAGGTTGACTCCTTCATGAGCTATAGTTTCACAGGCACCATCCATTCTGCAGGGAAAAGGTTATTCGGGCTCTTCTGAAACCAGCTGATGTCATGCTGCTATTGATATCTCTACATAATGCTGTGATTTTTTATTCGTTCATGGGATGTGGGCTTCGCTGGCTAGGGCAGCATTTATTGCCTATCCCTAATTACCCTTGAGAAGGTGGTGGTGAGCTTCCTTCTTGAACTGCTGCAGTCCCCGGGTGTAGGTACACCCACAGTGCTGTTAGGAAGGGAGTTCCAGGATTTTGACCCAGTGACAGTGAAAGAATGGCGATATATTACCAAGTCAGGATGGTGAGTGGCATGGAGGGGAACTTCCAGGTGGTGGTGTTCCCATGTGTCTGCTGCCCTTATCCTTCCAGATGGTAGCAGTCATTGGTTTGGAAGGTGCTGTCTGAGCAGGCTTGGTGAATTCCTGCAGTGCATCCTGCAATAATTCTAACTTTAGCCCCTGACTGTTAAGCAGGAATGTTTAAATCAAATTAAAAGCATCCCTGAGTATTGGAAGCAGGCTTTAGTCATTTCAGTTGCAGACAGTGATTCACTGTGGGTAGCTCTGATGATAATGAACAGCCCTTTTAATTGGAGCCTCCGGCACTGCTACAAGCACAATAGGAACTATTTCCCTTCACTCCACCCACCTCCCAGACTGAAACTGAAGGGACAACATTGTGTTCAATTCCTGTCCTGTTCCCTGTTCCGTTCACTGCTGCCCGCTCTGATGTCATGAATTAGACAATAAAGGAGCTTTCAGCAGATTGGATGAATAAGAGAACAAAGGACCTAATTGGATACTGCCTGCTGATTCTGTCAAGAATGAACCAATAGGCAGAGACATCGGATTTAACTCAACATTAACCCGGCTCTTCATGAAAACAATTTTGGGTTCAGCCCATTCTGTTCAAATCCGGCATCAACTCTCAGTAAACATGTCTTTATCTGGTGATCACGTTTCTGTTATATAATTGTCCCAGCAGTTAACAGGGTCCTGTGAACTCCTCCATCTGCAATTATAATGGAGACATTAACCGGTTTATTTTCATTGGTTTTATCTTCAATTAGATAACGTCTGTCTTAAAATGATAGACTCGAGACTGTCACACAAACATGTTCAATATTCAGAGTTTAATAACCAGTCATTTTCCAACTGGAAACTTAAACCTGCCATTTCACTTTCAGTCAGGAACAGATCACAGTTTTACACCAATCTCTGATTTGACAACACGTTTCCAGCATTCACCATTGTTCTTCCTGACTCTAAACCCAGTTGTAAAGGAGCCTTCTGTTCCGTGTCTAGGAGCTCTGAACCATGGAAGACAGTGGCTGGGACGCATTTCTTACACATCTCAGGATTCACCCACATGGGGACTTTGGTCTTTCGCATCTCTCTTCACTGACACCAAAGTGCTGTTTGTCCCTCTCAGTGTTACCCTGAGGGACTGTGTCCAGGCTGAAGTTCTGTTCCAGCCACGTGATCCTCCGTGCAGATTGTCCTTTCTGAGCTCCAGCCAGGTGATATTAAACACTCAGGTGGGAAAGACAAAAATCTACGACAATATATTTAAAACAAAGCTGATTTATTTGACATTTATCCAGAATATTAAACTCCAGCACAAGTCAGGAATGTGATGTAATACTCCCCACTTGCCTGGATGAGTGCAGCTCCCACAACATTCAGGAAGCTTTACACCATCCAGGACAAAGCAGCTGGCTTGATTGGCACACCTTCCACAAACACTCACTTCCTCCAGCACCAACGCACAGTAGCAGTAATGTATAAAATCTACAAGACGTACTGCAAGAACACATGAAGCCTCCTTAGACAGCACTTTTCAAACCCATGACCACTACCATCTAAAAGAACAAGGAGAGCAGACGCATGGGAACACCACCACCTGGAAGTTCCCCTCAAAGCCACTCACCATCCTGACTTGGTAATATATCGCCGTTCCTTCACTGTTGCTGGGTCAAAATCCTGGAACTCCCATCCTAACAGCACTGTGAATGTACCTACACCACCTGAACTGCAGCAGTTCAAGGCGGCAGCTGATCACCATTCTTCTCAAGGGCAATTAGGGAAGGGCAAGAAATGCTGGCCCAGGCAGCAATGCCTGCATCTCATGAACAAATATTTTTAAAATGGCCAATTATAGGGGCATAAACATAAGAAATAAACCCCAAATGCCAGAACGTACATGGTTCAGTCCTGGATGTGATTAACAGCAGCAATAACAGTGGAATCCGACCCCCTCAATCATTTGTGAGAATCTGGAGAGGAGAAAAGAATAAGTAGGAGGCTGGACACTGAATCTGGAACAATGAGCAGAAAGGGGGAGGAGTGTGTGGGACAGAGATTTATAGATTTTGGGGAAATAAAGGGGAAAATATTCCATAGAAACTAGGATTATCTGTTCTGAATTTCCATCCTGCGCTTACAATGATAACTTCTGTAAACTCCTTTTACAGGGGGTTAGAAGGGGAGGAGTTCCAGCCAAGAAAGTCATCACAAACACCATGTCGAGATCTGACAATCACTCGATTCATCAGGACCTGAGTATCATCGGCCTTTAAATGTGGAAGGAGAACTGTTTCTCTGCTCTGTCTGTGGGGAAAGATTTCAAACACCAGTGTCACCTGAAAAGCATTGAGAAGCACACACCCGAGTGAGAGTGTTCCAGTGCCCTGACTGTGGAAAGAGCTTTCACCAGTTACAAAGCCTGAAAAAAGATCATATCATTTACAGTGAAGAGAAACCGTACACATGTTCTGTGTGTAGATGATATTTTAACTTATCATCCAGCAGAAAGAGACACAAGGACTTCCAAATCCTGGAGAAACTGTGGAAATGTGGGATCTGTGGGAAAGGATTCAATTACCCATCTGAATTGGATATTCATCAACACAGTAACATTGGAGAGAAGTGTTCACATGTTCCGAGTGTGGGAAGGGATTCATTCAGTCAGCCCACCTTTTGACACACTGAATCCAGACCTCTCAAATGTTTTGAATGTGAGCAGTGATTTAAAAGTCAAAAGAATCTGCTGAGATACCAGTGCATTCACGCTGGGAGAGGCCGTTCACCTGCTGTGTGTGGGGAGAGGGGTTCACTAATTCATTCAACTCGCTGAAACACCAGTGAGTCCACACTGGGGAGAGATCTTTTAAATGCTCTGTCTGCAGGAAATGCTTTAAAAGTTCTGAGGAATTGTCAGGTCATCAACGTGTTCACAGTGAGGAGAGACCGTTCATGTGCTCTCACTGTGGGACTCGGTTCAGGCGATCATCTCATCTCACTGAACACCAGAGCACTCACACCGTGGAGAGGCCGTTCACCTGCTCAGAGAGTGGCAAGGGATTCACTTATTCATCCAGCCTGTTGAGAGATCAGCTTATTCACTCTGATGTGAGAACTTTCAAATGTTCTGACTGTGAGGAGAGCTTTAGAAGCAGCAATGATCTGCTAAAGTACCAATATGCTCACAATGGGGAGAGGCCATTCACTTCCTCTGTGTGTGGGAAAGGAGTCACTCAGTCATCTACCCTGCTGACACCAGTGAGTTCACAAGTGACTACAGGGGTTGGATTCTGTTATTGCTGATATCCCATTAACGTGTTGACACTGACAAGAGACCGTTCAGGTGCTCTCACTGTGGGACTGGATTCAGGCAATCATCTCACCTCACTGAACACCAGCATATTCACACTGAGGAGAGGTTGTTCACCTGCTCTGAGAGTGGCAAGGGATTCGCTTCTTCATCCAGCCTGCTGAGACACCAGCTTATTCACTCTGATATGGAACTTGTTAATGTCTGACTGTCAGGAGAGATTTAAATATAGCATTGATCTCACGAGACAAAAACAGAGTTACAGTGGAAAGAATACATTCATCTGCTCCGAATTAGGAAGGAATTCACTTGGTCACAACATCTGCAGACAAATGAACACACATTTGGGAGGCCTTTTACCTGCTGTGTGTGTGGGTAGGGATTCATTCAGACATCCCCCCTTCTGAAGCATATTCACAAGTGACTGCCCAGGTTGGATTGTGCTGTTATCACTGCCATTAATCACATCCAGATCTGAACTTGAGGGTTAGCCCTGGGGTGTCTGAGAATTGTGTCCCAGCCACTCTCTTCCAATGCTTCAGAGCTCCTAGATACGCAACAGAAGGCTCCTTTACAACTGGATTCAGAGTCAGGAAGAACAACGGTGAATGCTGGAAATGTCAAATCAGAGATTGGTGTAAAACTGTGATCTGTTCCTGACTGAAAGTGAAATGGCAGGTTTAAATTTCCAATCTGAAAATAATTGTGATATTTATGGTGCGAGGATTTAAAATGTTTGTGTGACATTCCTGAGTTTACCAATGTAAGGCAATAACAGAAGAAGTTGCCTTTCTACGTGGAACTTTTAACCTCTCTCACCTTCCATTAACTTCAATGTAATGGAAATTGACAGTTGGAATCTGTCAGCATTTGAAAGATATTTACAAATGATTCGAGGGTTTCTTACAGTTGGGACCTTTCTCTGTTCTGTCGACACGAGGTGTTAGATGACAGACTTTCTCCTGGGAATATTGAGCTGGAGTATTGGGCTGTGATGTCTTTCCTTGTTCATCTTGCTGGCTCTAAATATTGAATCTTGTGGTTTCAGACACCAGATAATCAAGCCCACAACAATAGATTGTCTTTTCCGGACTTTATTAACAGCACTGCAATCATACAGAGTAATTCCTTACATGGTTCCGGTCCTCAAAGAAGTAATTATAAATGTTATTATTTATGTACTTCGGAGCCTGTAATATAGGAATGGTGGATTGGTCTGTAATTTGAATATAATTTTAATTCAATATTCCTTCCCTGAGTATCCCGTCCATCGCTTCCCTGTTACCTGCTGCATTTGTTTGTCTATTGTTCTTATCAAATGTTTGTCACGTTTCCTTGTTTTTAACTTGAGTTCTGAGGAAATGTATGAATTTTATGATATAAGTTACACAGCAATTCAGCCCTTGGGCTGCAAATGCATTTCTTGAATAAAATTCCATGATACTAAAAAAAAATAGTACTCGAATCTGCAGAACATTGATAATACAGTGGATTCAGAGCTCTCTTCTCCCCAACTGTGATCTAACAAGCTGCAGCTACACTGGAGATAACTATATTTAAATTGTTCACTACATTGTTGATCTGACCCTGCTCAAAGCATAACCATAAGGGTATTTATGCATTGTTCTGAGTGTGAGCATAAGGCTGTGTCACTATCACACAGAGATATTGTTTCCTTGGTTCACATCTCTATACAAAGACCAGCTCTTTACACATCCCCTTTCTCCACAATTGCAGCAGACATGAGCAAGGATGTGAGGCTCATCAATATTCACCCACATTTCATAACAGCAAAGGTTGCACTGTGACAAAGGTCCAGTCATTTTCCATTACAGGCAAAATACAGAGCAGTATGGGAGCGCACAGAGTTTAACAGTGTCTCATCAGCCTGCAGGCTCCTGTAAAAATATATTTACTGAATGAATTTCAATTTAAACCAAGTTTACAGGCTTGATACAAAAACAAAAATTGCTGGAAAACTCAGCAGGTCTGACAGCATCTGTGGAGAGAAAGACAGAGTTAATGTTTTGAGTCCGTATGACTCTTCTTCAGAACAGACTTTATAGACTTGATGCTCTATTCACACATCAAAGGTGAGGGAGATGCTGTGGGACGTACGTAAGTCCAGGAGCTGAAAGTGATTCACAGGCTGGGTTTTGTGTTTAGTGATCCTGGGTGTGGTACCGGGACCTTACCTGAACCTTAAGGCTAGGAGAGACACTCTGGAAGGTATGAGGAGCAGGGACTTGTCCCTAAGAGTAACTGAAGTTATGAGAACTGAAATAATCTAGAGTTAGAAAGGAGAAAAGGCCCCAAAAATAAAGCAGTTGGCAACAGGACATTCATTAATCTCCTCTTATATTGGAGAAATATGGAACACAACACTCTGTGCATTTCCACTAAATCAGATTTATCTCACATTCATCCAGAATATTAATAAGCTCTATAATAGGGTTGGAGTTTAACATCAGCAATAACAAACAAACACAGCTCACCACCACCTTCTTGAGGGCAACTAGGGATGGACAATAGATGCTGGCCCAGCCAGCGAAGTCCACATCCTGTGAATGAATTTTTAAAAAACGATTAACAGCAGAATCCCACCCCTGTAATCACATGTGAATTTGCTGCCACCTCACCAGGTGTTGTGACCGAGGGAATCCCTTCCTACACACAGAGCAGGTGAACAGCCTCTACCCACCATGAATGCGTTGGTGCATCTGCATCTCACTCATCCTTCTCGCATTGACAATATTTAAAAGGTCATTTATTGGTGTGAACACGTTGATGTGAAGTGAGGGTGCTTAACCGAGTGAATCCCTTCCCACACATAGAGCAAATGAATGGCCTCTCTCCAGTGTGAACTCGCTGGTGCCTCAGCAAGGTGGATGACTGAATGAATCCATTCCCACACACGGAGCAGATGTACGGCCTTTCTCCAGTGTGTGTGTGTTGGTGTTGCATCAGGTGGTTTCTGCTTTTAAAGCTCTTCTCACAGTCAGAACATTTTAAAGGTCTCTTGTTGGAGTGAGCACGCTGATGTGACAGCAGGTGTTGTGATTGAATGAAACCTTTTCCACACACAGAGCAAGTGAACGGCCTCTCCCCAGTGTGACTGCGTCGATGAATTTTGAGATGGGATGGGTAATTGAATCCTTTCCCACAGTCCTCACATTTCCACAGATTCTCCATGGTGTGAGTGCCCTTGTGTCTCTCCAGGTTGGATGATCGTTTGAAGTCTCATCTGCATGCAGATCATGTGTGTGGTTTCGCCCCACTGTGAATGGTGAGATGTTTTTTCAGCTGTGTAACTGGTTAAAGCTCTTTCCACGGTCAATGCACTGGAACACTCTCACTGTGTGTGACTTGGTGGCTTTCCAGTCATTCTGATGGTTGAAATCTTTTCCAACAGACAGAACAAATATTTCACCTTCCAAACTCAAAGGCCAATGATACTCAAGTCCTGATGAACAGAGTGACTCTTAAATTTTGATTTGAAGCTTGGTTTGAGTTCCCTGTCTGTAAATCCTCCCTTTCTAATGCACCGTAAAAGGGCTTTACAAAAGTCATCGCTGTGAGCACGGGATACCCTGTAAAAGGAGATTGCCAAAGTCATCACTATCAGCCCAGGATAGAAATTCAAAACACACAATTCTAGTTACTATGGCACATTTTTCCTCCCTTGTTCCCCCAAAGCTGTAAATCCCCGTCCCACACACTCTCCCTCCTCCCTGGACTGAAATCCAAACCCATCTCACCATCTCCACCATTTCTTTCCTCCACTCCCAGTTTTCTCCCTCTCTCTCCTCTGCCTGGGTTCAGTTCTCCAGCTCCTGTCTGCAGACTGACAATAAAATCAATGAGTCTTATTGGGGGTTTGGGGCCTCCAGCGGGTGTTTCTGAATCCTCCCCGCCCACCTCCCAGGGTTTCCTTCCTTCCCACAGATCAGATCCTCATTGATTTGAGCCCAAAGTGTAACCTCTTATTTCTTGTCCCCCCTCCCCCATCCTCTGATGTGAACCATCCTCCACTCGCTGAGCCAGGATGGCGGCCGTTAACCTGGGCCTGTTCCCGGGAGGGAGAAGCCCCGCAGCTGCAAACCAGGAGCTGACAATTATTCCTCAGGGTTTGCGGATCCACAAAGTGTTTCCAAATCCTCCCCGTCCAGCCGCCGGCACCATCGCTCCCTCCCCCCACCCCCGGGCCTGTCACCGCGGGGTAAACACGGGGCCTGGGGCCTACCCCAGAAGTTGCTCCAGTTCCCAGTCCAGCCGCGGTTTCCATTCCTACCCTGTGCTCACAATCTCCTCCCGCCTCCCGAACCGTCCGCTCCTCCTCCCTCTGTCACCATGACTGACACTGAGCATGCTCAGAGCGCTCACCCACACTGTACCTGCGCACTGGACTCCTGTAGTCATTGATAGGGGACTTTCCGCATCGCGGGGCGTTCTGGGTAAATAATCCGCCATTCAATTGGGAACACATATTTCAATGTATCGGCTTCCCAATCGAGTTCGGGACCCGGGGCGCAACACACAAAATATATACTTAAAGTGTGTAGATACCCAAATGTCTGGACCTTCCTCCCTGATGCAATCTGTGCAATTCTCCCCCACCTCCAAATGAAATTTCATATTGGAAAAATGTCGAAGGTTGAAATTCACAAAGATCAGTGCTGGTACAAACTCGTGGAAACAACCTGCTGAGTTTCCATCACTTTTTTTTTAAAGTTCCGATCTCCAGTATCCGCAGTGTTTTGCTTTTGTTTCACTGCTGGTACCTCTGTAAAGAAATATAAGCTGAAAAGCTCAGATGGGGTAGATGGAATGGAATGTGTCTTTTTTGAAATATAAACACCAGCAGATTAGTTGAACAGAATGAACTGTTTCTGGACTCCATATTCTCCGTAATTCAAAGTGATCTCCTATTTGCTCCTGATCACCATGTTGCACTTCCACCACTTGCACTGCACATGCTCAGAGAACAACCTGAGTAATCGCACTGGGCTCCTGTAGTCATTGATGGGGCACATTCTGGCACATGCAAAACTATGGATTGTAACAGTGTCAGTTAAAGTCCAAACAGTGAACAAAAATTTTATCACATCGAGACTGGACCTGTTCCTGTAATGTTATTCCAAGGGATAGCCATTAATTAATGCTCGAGTCCATACAGGAGGTGATTTAATACTTGGGCCCACAAAAGCCCCTACCCCTACCATAAACTCTGTTCCTCATCACCGACTCCAGCCCCCTCCCTTACCACAGTCTGAGGTTGAAGCAGACTAATAGCAACCTTAGTTTCCTATTTGAGCCTGAGCTGAGGGCTAAGCTACTGACAACGTGTCTTCTCCATCACTAAGATCACCTCCTTCCACCTCTGTAATATCAGTTGTCCCCATCCTGCTGAAGCCCATTTCCTGCTGAAATCCTCATCCATGCCTTTGTTGCCTCCAGATTCGACTATTCCAATGCTCTCGTGGCTGGTGTCCCATCTTCCACCCTCCATAAAGGTATGCTCATTCAAAACTCTTCTGTGGACAGCAGTTTAGTGGGAACAGGGTCAATAGAGCAGAAGGTGGGTCTCACAGACAAGATGAGTTCTTGAGAGGATAAGGGGGGATCGGAGAGAAACTAAAGAAAGATGAGTTCAGAGCTAGAGTCGGGCAGATCTTTAGAGGAAGTTGGGCCCGATGGTCAAGTGGAAAGGAGGGAAGCAGCAGAGGCAGCTGGTCAGATTGTCTCAACCTTAGAGACAAGGAAATCTGTGAGCTCCTCATACTTTCTGTTTGAGGTGAGTGTGGAGGAGACAGTGGAGAGGGGAAGCCTTTCAAAAGGAACTAACTTGTGTTAGAGATATTAAAGTGACTCGTCACACTGTGTGTTTAACATAAAGCTGATTTATTTTACTTTTACCTAGAATATTAGCACCTATTACTGGACTATATTTTATTAACATTTGCAGAAACAGATCCCAATGCTATTTTCATTTTGAGACAAGTGAGGGGGAAATATTGGGGAGGTCAATGCAACACGAAGATTGTATTCATTGATCTGGAGAAGGCTTATGACCAGGTGCCCAGGGAGGAATGTGTTAGAATTCATGAAGTCCCTGAGAAGTATGTATGACTATTACAGGACATGACCAAGGAGTTCCAGACAAGAGTAAGGAGCTGTGTGGGAGAGAGTAAGTTTTTCAAAATCAAAGTTGGATTGCACCAAGGATCGACACGGAATCCCTTCCTCTTCCTGATTCGCATGTTGTAACTGTGAGAGGGAGTGAAATTTACAGATGACACTGAGCTATGATGAGAACATGACTGAGTATCTGGGGAACTGGAGAAAAGCACAGGTATGAAGATTAGTTTTTTTTTAATTCTTTCATGAAATGCGGAGTCACTGATAAGACCAGCATTTGTTGCCCATCCCTAACTGCCCTTGAACTGACTGACTTGTTAGGCCATTGCTGGGGGCAGTTAAGAGTCGACTACATTGCTGTGGGTCTGGAGTCACGTGTAGGCCAGACTGGATGAGGACGGCCGATTTCGTTCCCTAAAAGGAAGAAAATCCTTCCTTCACTAGTGAACCAAAGACCCAATTCATGGACTGTCGGTTTGAGCCTAGGGAAGAGAATAAGAGTGAAGGTGAAGAGATTAGGGGTGAATACTTGGAGAATGTGAGTAGCTTCAAGTACCTGGGGCCAGCGATGGCAGAAGATGGAAGTATGGAAATTAAGAAACAGATTAGCTTTGGTTGGAGTAATTGGAAGAAGTGCGGTGCAATGTGATGTGATCGAAAAGTGTCACTGAAATTGAAAAGGAAGAATCTACAGGACAGCTGTGAGACTGGCCTTGTTATACAGAGCAGAAACTTGGGCAATATCAAGAAGAGAGGAAAAATGACTGGATACAATGAGATACAGATGCTGAGATGGATGTGTGGAGTGACAAGAAAGGACAAGATCAGGAACCAGCATGTCAGGGGGTCAGTGAAGATTGTGGAAACATCGAAGAAAGTAGCTGAGAAGAGATTGAAATGGTCTGGTCATCCATTGTGGAGAGAGGGAGGAAATGTGGTGAGGTGAGTGATGGACATGGGACTGTCAGGAAGAAGGAAAAGAGGAAGGTCTAAGGGCCAGATGGAAAGATGTGGTGGCCAGAGACAGAAATGCAGTGGGATTGGAAGAGGAATGTGTGAGTGACAGGAGGAGATGGAAAAGGTGATCAAGCAGCATTGTGGTGACCCCAAGTAAAATGGGACGAAGATGAAGAAGGAAAAAACAGATCTCAATGAACATGGTTCAGTCCTGGGTGTGGTTAACAGCAAAATCGAATCACAGGAGTTACTCATGAACTCGCTGGTGTTTAAGCAGGTTGGATGACCGAGTGAATCTCTTCCCACAGTCCGAGCAGGTGAACAGTCTCTCCCCAGTGTGCATTAGCTGGTGTACAGTGAGGTTAGATGATGTCTTGAACCCAGACCCACAGTGAGCGCACCTGAACGGTCTTTCATCGGTGTGAACACGTTGATGGGATATCAGTGCCCCAGCACTTTTAAAGCACTTCCCACAGTCTGCGCATTGAAAAGGTCTCTCATCAGTGTGGACTCGTTGGTGTATCAGCAAGTCGGGTGACCGAGTGAAGCCATCTCCACACTCTGAGCAGGTGAATGGTCTCTCCCCAGTGTGAGTGAGTTTATGTAAATGCAGGTTGCCGGACTGAGTGAATCCCTTCCCACATATGGAGCAAGTGAATGGTCTTTCTCCAGTGTGAACTCGCTGGTGTATCAGCAAGCTGGATGACCGAGTAAATCCTGCCCCACACTCAGAGCAGGTGAACGGTCTTTCTTCAGTGTGAACTCGCTGGTGTCTCAGGAGGTGGGATGACTGAGTGAATCTCTTCCCACAGTCAAAGCAGATGAATGGTCTCTCCCCAGTGTGAACTCGCTGGTGATTCAGCAAGACAGATGAATGGGTAAATCCCTTCCCACAATCCCCACATTTCCATGGCTTCTCCCCGTTGTGATTGCATTTGTGTTTCGAGAGGCCAGATGTTCAGCTGAAGCCTCGTCCACACACAGAACACGTATACGGTTTCTCCTCATTGTGATCAGTGCTTTTTCCTTCCATGTTCAAAATCTAATGATATTCAGGCTACGGTAAATTGGGTAACTCTGTCAGATGCTGATGTGATGTTTGGTTTCAGTTTCACGGCTGCAAATCCTCTCTTTCTAAAAACCTGTCAAATTGATTTAAACCAGAAAATAGGCAGTGAGAGAGAACCCACAAAAACACAAAGGCACCAGAAAAGTGACCATGACCAAAAGGGAGAGAGAGAAAGAGCGAGAGAGAGAGCGAACTGCCTTCTTAAACTGCTACTGTCCATGCGATGTAGGTACACCCCCAGTGCTGTTAGGGAGGGAGTGCCAGGATTTTGACCCGGTGACAGTAAAGGAACAGTGATACATTTTCAAGTCAGAATGCTGAATGGCTTGAAGGGGAACTTCCAGATGGTGGTATTTCCATGCATTTGCTGTAATTGTCTTTTTAGATGGTAGCGGTCGTGGGTTTGGAAGATGTTAAGATTCTTGGTGAGTTCCTGCAGTGAATCTTGTAGATAGAATACACTGCTGTCACTGTGCATCAGTATTGGAGGGAGTGAGTGTTTATAGAAGGGGTGTCATCAAGCGGGCTGCTTTGTCCTGGATGGCATCAAGCTTCTTGAGTATTGTTGGAGCTGCACTCATCCAGGAAAATAGGGAGTATTCCATCACAATCTTGACTTGTGCCTTGTAGATGGTGGGCAAGCTTTGGGGAGTCAGCAACTGAGTTACTCCTCGCATGATTCCTAACCTCTGACCTGCTCTTGTAGCCACAGTATTTATATGGCTAATCCAGTTCAGTTTCTGGTCAATTGTAAGCCCCAGGATTTAAATGGTGGGGGTTTCCGCAATGGTAATGCCATTGAATGTCAAGGGCTAATGGAGAGATTCTACCTTGTTGGAGAGGGTCATTGCCTAGCACTTGCATGATGCGAGTGTTTCTTGCCACTTTTCAGCCCAAGCCTGAATATTGTCCAGGTCTGCAGTATTTGGACATGGACTGCTTCAGTATCTGAGGAGTCACGAATGGTGCTGAACATTGTGCAAACATCAGCAAACATCCCCACTTCTCACCTTATGTTGGAAGGAAGGTCATTGATGAAGCAGCTGAAGATGGTTGGGCCAAGGACACTACCCTGAGGAACTCCTGGAGTGATGCCCTGGAGTTGAGATAACTGACCTCCACCAACCACAACCATCTTCTTTTGTGCTAGGTATGACTCCAACCAGCGGAGAGTTTTCCCCCTGATTCACATTGACTTCAATTTTGCTAGAGCTCCTTGATGCTTCAGTCAATCAGTTGCTGCCTTGATATCAAGGGCAGTCACTCTCACCGCACCTCTGGAGTTTCTGGAGCTATGTTAAAGGTACTTTATAAATACAACAAATTGTTGTTGACTTGGACCTATATCACCATTCCTTCATCATTGCTATATGAAAATCCTGTAACTCCTTATCTAACTGCATTGTAGGAGCAGCTTCACCACATGGACTGCAGCGGTTCAGGAAAGTCAAACATCATCTTCTCCACAGCTAACTGGGAATAGGTAATAAACACTGCTGGTCTTGTTAGTGATGCCCAAATCCCAAGAATAAATTTTAAAAACATGCATATGTCAAATAGATCAAAAGCATCAAAAGAAATCCTTGTTCCTAAAACAGTTACATTGCCTGGACAGTGTCTGTTTATTAACCTGTTCTCACCTAGTATCTACCTCCCTCGACAATTTCACATCGGAAATTGCTGGGCCCAACTGGGTTCCAAAGTCCTCGGGGTTAAACCCAGCAGCTTCTCCTCCATCTCCACTCCAGCTCAAACTGATACAACAAAGGCTTTCAAAGGGAATTGAATAAGCACCTAGAGAGGGAAAATTGCTGGGCTACGAGGAAAAGGGAGGAGGGTGGGACTAGCTGATTTGTTCTTGAGAGCGCCAGCATGGGAATGATGAGCTAAATGGCCTCTGTCTGTATTATAATCATTCTATGACTGCATAAAAAAGACCTACACTGGGAGCCAGGGACCAACCTCTACAACCAACACCCACCCTGATGCAAAGCAGTTTTTTATTGGTCCATCTCTGTTTCTCGATTCAGTTCAGAGAGAAACACATGCAACAAAAAAAAGCAAAATACTGCAGTTGCTGGAAATCTGATATAAAAAGAGTAAGTGCTGGAAATACTCAGTAGGTCAGACAGTAACTGTGGAGAGAGAAAGAGAGTTAACATTTCAGGATGTGCCGAATCAATTCCAGGGAATAAAAATGGAGCAGAATTTGATGGTCAATATGAGCTCATGAGCAGAAGAGAAACAATCTTTAGTGCAGGAAAAACAATTCCTGACCATTGGAAGATAAAGCTGGTAAATCAGTATTGGATAGCCAGGGGATGAGTAACGGTGGAAACCTCATTTAGACACATTTGGAAGAAATAACAGTAATATACCAAACATGGTTAAAATACATCCAATATTAGAGGCAGAGGAAGTTAGACAATGGCAGAGAGGTGATCAGGAAGGCAGAGTGAAACAGAGTAATGGATAGACATGGATTCAGAACCACAGTAAAGGAGCCACACCAGCCCCAGAGCCATGGAACCAGAGCACAGCACTAAAAACTCTAAATGGTAGATGAATGTTCAATAATACTCACCTCTGAAACAATTTCACTGTTTTCAAAATTTTAATCTGCCGGAGCCTGCAGTTGAAAAGATAGCAGAAGCACTGGAGTTAGAGAAAAATCTCATAATTTTCAAATCTTCTAACTCCCTGTAACAGAGATGACAAAAGCAATAAATGTCAGTTCAGGATATAAGTTTGGAAGAGACAAATATTTCTCTTGGTTTCAGTTTGCTGTGTGTAAATCCTCTCATTCTAACCCCCTGTTAAAGAGATTTTCAAAATCCATCACCATCAGTCCAGGATAGAAATTCACAACATTCTCTCCACCTGCTGCCTGTCTCAGGATTACTTAAGCACTAGTTAAACCACAGCTAGAATATTGTGAACAATTTTGGTCCCCTTATCTCAGGAAAGATATAGTGGCATTGGAGGCAGTCCACAGAATGTTCACGAAGTTGATCCCAGGTATGGAGGGATTTTCTTATATGGAGAGGTTGAGTAAGTTGGGCTTGTAATCATTGGATTTTGGAAGAATGAGAAGTGACCTTATTGAAACATATAAGATTCTTAGGGGGTTTGACATGCCGAGATGCTCTCCCCTTGTAGGAGAGTCCAGGACCAGATGTCATAATCTCAGAGTAAGGGGTCGCCCATTTAAAACAGATATGAGGAGGAATTTCTTCTCTAAGAGAGTAGTCAATCTGTGGAACTCTTTATCACAGAGGGCTGTAGATGCTGGGTCGCTAAGTATATTGAAGGCTTAGATTTTTAATCAGTAAGGGAATCAAGGGTTATGGGGAAAAGGCAGGAAAGTGGAGTTGAGGATTGTCAGATCAGCCATGATCTCATTGAATGGCCTACTTCTGCTCCTACGTCTTATGGGACATATGTGCATTGGAAGCAGTTCAGAGAAGGTTCACTTGGCTGATTCCTGGGATTAGGGAGTTTATTTTTAATGCAAACGTTAAGCAGTTTGAATTTATCCTCATTGGGGATTAGAAGAATGAGAGGTGATCTTATTTAAACCTGTAAGATTCAGGGGTCTTGACAGGATAGATCAGGGAGGGTGTTTCCACTCAAAGAGGATTCTAGAATTAATGGGCCAGTTTAAAAATAAGGGGTCTCTCCTCTCAGGCTGAGATGAGGAGGAACTTCTTCTCTCAGAGTGTTGCTAATCTTTGGAATTTTCTTCCCCAGAGAGCAATGGAGTCTGGCTCATTGTATAAATTCAAAGTTGAGTTAGATAGATTTTTAATCTACAAGGGAGTTATAGGGGGCCGGCAGCAAAGTGGAGTTAAGGTCACAATCAGATTAGCCATGTTCTTATTGATGGCAGAGCAGGCTCGGTGGCCCACTCCTATTTCTGATGTTCTTAGGGTGGCCGCGCAAACGCCCTGCAGCACCTTGACCCTCTAAAGATGGTGGCAATTAACTCGGGCCTGTCACCAGCTCTTGTGCGCAGAGTGAGAATAAAATCGATGAGTCAATTATTTTTTTTCTCCTGGTCACGGGGACCCTGAAGCCCCGCCCCGCCCCGCCCCGCCCCGCCCCTCTGTTGCATCACCAACACAGCCGCGCATGCGCTCCGTTCCTCGGTGGCCATTAAACTGGGCCTCTTCCCGGGAAAAAGCCCCAGAGCTGTAAACGCAGGACCCGCAGAGTTTTATTCAGGCCTTGCGGCCTACACCAGATCTTTATGAAGCCTCCTTTTCCTCCCCATCCCGACTCCCGGCTCCATCCCTCCCTCCACCTCATCGACTCTCACCCGCTGCAAAAAGCGCCTCCCGTAATTACAAGGCTCTGACCAAAGTGACACTGCGCATGCTCTGGACACAGTCCAATATTGCTCCTGCGCACTGGGCTCTTGTAGAGGGAATAGGGCACATTCACATTCGCAGGGGATGTTGGGTAACAACAGCGCTATTGATACTCCAGACAGAAGAGAAAATAATTCTGTTACCAATTGAGATAAATTGATTTAAAAATCACATAAATTCTTGTCAATGCTGTGTTTCATTTCTCAAAGTGATTCAAACCGCTGCTCTCCTGTGTTTTAAAAACTTTTCTGACTCTATCTCCTCCTCTGAAGGTGTTGATTCAGGCTGGCTGCAATCCCACAGTAGCTGCTTCCTCTCTCTTGATCTCGCTATCCCCTGATACTGAATATTCACAGTTTTATAGAATGATACAACACAGATGGAAACCATTAGGCCCATCATGCCTGTGCTGACTCTTTGGAAGATCTAAACAATTAATTCCTCAGACCTGTTGGCACTGTCAGAACAGTGTATATCTGCTATAGAAATGGAAGCGGTGATTGGAAAAGGTTTTCCAGTTGGATACTTCTCAGACACACTCACCACTGTGGAAAGATCAATTGTCCAGCTTATTAAGCAGAATTGAGTGCTCACTGGTTGGTTAAGCACACAGAGTATTTGGTGGAGTTAAATTCAAAAATTCTACACACCCTCATATACTGCAGTGACATTATTAGTTAAAGGCCAAGGCAAGGGAATATCCTTGGTGTGATAGAGTAAATGAATTGAGATACAAAGCAATGACATTAACATCATAAAACTGAAAAAATTACCAATTGGCTGGAATGTTGCAGTATGAAGGAACCCCACATACTTGTCAGGTGAAAGAGGCCATATACAATGGACCTATTAAAGCCACACCACTGTTAGACTCCACTGGGGTTTTTTGTGGATGAGTCTTGGTTTTATGAACAGGGACCATATTAGACTGGTACTACATCTTTGATTCCCCATGACAGCCGTAGTATCCTTAGTAAATGCCCACCACAATACTTAGTCCAGAAATCTGAGGTTATTGTGATCAAAGCCCTTCAAACCGTCACTGATTGAATCAGGAACTATTCTGAAACCTCCTTGGGTTGTAACTCCTTCAGGGAAAACCAATTTCTCTGGCAAAAAAAAAAACACAACAGCAAGGAAACCACTCACCCACCACTCCAAACTCCGAATGATTTGGGATATTGCTGGTAAGTGTCCGGGGCAATTTGCTATTTGTAAGGCGAAGGTACATCAACAGCAGGAGTTAGTGAAGAGGGTAATAACCAGGCAGACTGACTCACTAGGAAAGCTGCTGGGATGTCCTTGGGATCCACCCAAAACTCCATCATTGGCACCGATATGACAGACTCCAGTTAAACCTGATTTTAAAATTTGTCAGAATCCTGACCCTGATGTGACTATAGTCAAAGAGGCCGTACACCATAGGAGACTTTACCTCATCCCTCACAGCAAGTAAGGACTCGCTCATCCGACATGACGAGGTTTTTCTATTACATGGATGGGTCTAATTTGACTTGAGTCACACCTCAATGGCTCAGAACAGGATTCATTTTATTTATGGGTCAAATTGGGGACATGTTTCTCTTTTTCAAGTCATCGATATGTCACACAATTACTATTGGTGGCAGAGGATGCACCAGGGTGCACCAGGATGTCCATCATAACCGGAACCTGTGTCTCATCTGTGTCCAAATCAATCCAGATCTTCAAAATTTAAGGTTCCGATGGACACATCCCACCTGAATGATGTTCCTGGGAAACATTGCAGGTTGATTATACAGGTCCATTGTGCACATAAAAGGAGGGGATTAGGATATCATGGTAATTATAGATATGTTTACTCGGTGGATTCAAGATTTCTTGGTATGTAATAATGATGCAGTCACTACAGCCAATATCCCATGGGAATAGATCTTTACCAGATGGGGCTTTCTGAAAAGGATAGAGTGATATTGATTCTCATTTCACAGCAGAAGTAATGCAACAGCTCTGTCATCTTATGGGTATGTCACTACATTTCCACATCCTCTATCACCCAAAGTCCGGTGGGATGCTCGAGAGCTTTAATCACTCTGGATAAACAACACTGAAAAAAGCTGTCGTGGAGGGAGCCCATTCAACACCTCCAGGGAGAACAACCCCATCCGTTACATTATCTCCTAAATGGGAGATGAAGTAATGTTAAAAAAAAATTGTGAAAAGAGGTAGGGCTAGGAGGCTATTTGGGAAGATCCATATGATGTTCTGGATAATTGGGAGAATAAAATCTTATATTATTTAATTGGAAATGAGGAAGGGAAGCACAATATCCAAGTTACTATGAAGATCACTGTAAACAGTACAAAATGAAAAGGTCAGATAAGTACATGGGGAATAAACGCTTGTGTTTGATTTTAACCAACAGGGACTTGATGTGGATGGTCATCGTGCTGCTGGACTGTGTCCAGGTTGAAGCCCTATGCATTTCCCCCAGATTGTCCTTTCTGAGCTCCAGCCAGATGATGCTAAACACTCAATTGAGAAAGACAAAAATCTACAACAATGTGTTTAAACCAAAGTTGATTTATTCCACATTCAAACAGAATATTAAACTCAAGCCCAATGATGGGATTATTACCATCCGAGACAAACCATGATTCTCACAAGGAACGTGGTTCAATCCTGCCTGAGATTAACAGCAGATTCCAGCCTCCACAGTCAGTTGTGTACTCGCTGGTGAGTCAGCAGAGTGGATAACTGAGTAAATCGTATCCCACACATGAAGCAGATGAACAGACTTTCTTCGGTGTGAGAGTGTTGGTATGTCAGCAGATCATTTTTACTTTTGGTATTGAAATGTTGTCTTATCAGTGTGAATGCGCTGGTGTCTTCACAGATGAGATGAAGTAATGAATCCCTTCTCGCACACAGAGCAGGTGAATGGCCTCTCTCTGGTGTGAACTTGCTGGTGTATCAGGAGATGGGGCGACTCAGAGAATCCCTTCCCAAACTCGGAGCAAGTGAAGGGCTTTTTCCAAGTGTGAACCAGCTGGTGTATCAATAGGTGGGATTAACAAGGAAATCCCTTCCCACAATTGGAGCAGGTGAGCGGCCTCTCCCCGGTATGAACTCGTTGGTGTGTTAGCAGTTTGGACAATTGCGTGAACCCCTACCCGCACTGAGAACAGCTGAGCGACCTGGAACAGGAGTGAATGTGTTGGTGCTTTTTCAGCCCACATGGATGTATAAAGATCTTCTCGCAGCCAGAACATTTGGACTCTCTCGTCACTGTGAAGCTACAGGTATCTCAACAGGGCAGAGAAATTAAAGAACCCCTTCCCACACTTGGAGCAGGTCAATGGCCTCTACTCAGTGTGTCTGAGTCGATGAGTCTCCAGCTGAAATGAGTAATTAAATACCTCCCCCCAGTCCCCACATTTATCTGGTTTCTTCTCAGTGTGACTGTGCATGTGTCTCGACAGGCCAAATGAATGGCTGAAGCCTCGTCCACACACAAAGCATGTATATGGTTCATCCCCGTTGTGAACAGTGTTTTTTCCTTCCACATTCAAAGGCTGATATTGTCCGATTTTGACTTGATATTTGTTTTGAGCTTCCGTCTGCAATCCATCCCTTCTAACACCCTGTAAAATGAATTTAAAAAAGGGCAAAGGGAGTGAGGGAGAACGCACAAAAGCACAGATAGGTGATGAAACTGAACAGAATGAATTTAGTCATTTGTGGAGCCAACACGAGGAAAAAGTGACCATGAAAACTGTTGGATTGTAAAACCTAACTAGGTCATTGATGTCCATCAGGGTAGGGAACCTGCCACCCAATATTGACCTACAATAAGACTGTGGCCTCAACAGAAGCAGATAGAGAGGTAGAAGGTTTAGGGCTGTGGCGTAGGAATGATACTGAAGGAGAGGGGTCTTATGCATTGACATGTCGACAAGAACTTAGACAATGACCTCCTAAAACTGTGACTTCCACCCACTTTAAAGACAATAACAGTAGGTGCATGTGGAAACCCACACCATCCTGACTTGGACTCTCTGTTTCTTCATCATTGCTGGGCGAAAATTCTGCAATCCCTTACCTAACAGCATTGTCAAAGTGCCTTCAACACAAGGACTGCTGTGGATAAGAAGGCCCACAATCAGCTTCGTGTGGAGCAGGTTGGATTTCACAGGATGTGGGCATTGCTGGCGAGGCCAGCATTTATTGCCCATCACTAATTGCCTTTGAGAAGGTGGTGGTGAGCCACCTTCTTGAGCTGCTGCAGTCTATGTAGTGTAGGCACACTACACTGCTGCTGGAAAGGAGTTCCAGGATTTTGATAGTGAAGGAACGGTGATATAGTTCCACGTCAAGATGGTGAGTGGCTTAGAGGGAAAATTGCAGGTGGCGGTGTTCCATGAGTCTGCTGGCCTTGTCCTTCTAGGTGATAAAAGTCGTGTGTTTGAAGGTGCTGTCGAACAAAACTTAGCGAGTTGCTGCAGTGCATCTCATAGATGATACACATTGTTGCCACTCTGCAACGGTGGTGGAGGGAGTGGATATTTAAGCTGGTCGGTGGAGTGTCAATCACGCAGGCTGCTCTGTCCTGGATGTTGCCAAGCTTCTCGAGTGTAACTGGAGCTGCACTCATCCGCTATATTTTCTGGCCTTGCTGGCAGAAGCCCACACCACAAGAATTAATTTGAAAAACTAAATGGAAATGAATGAAAAGCCTTTACTGAAATTATTGCTCTGAAGAGAATACTTGTTTACTTTGTAGGGGCTGTGTCTGTTTAGCAACCGAACATCCCAGAGGAATCTATCTCCCCTGGCAGTCCACACATTGGGAATTTTGAGGCTTAACTGGGCAGAAAACTACACAGAAGATTCTCCCCCATCCCCATTCCTTTTCAAACTGATACAATAATAAAGATCCACTCAGGAGGCCAGGGACAGGCAAGGGCATCCAACTCCAATCCCGAGGCAAATACTGGAAATATTATGTTGTTTAAACAGAATATGTGCAGAGATAACTGAAAAAGAATTCTATTCTGTTGAGTTTTTGCCAAGACGCAGGAAAACACTTACCTGCAGCTGCTCATTAATGGTGGCCATCTCTCCCACAAATCCCCGCGCCCCAGAAACCGCTCTATCCAACTCGCTCCTTTCTCCTGGCGCTGAGAGTGCGCATGCTCCCCAGGGCCAGCCGCGGGGCATTCTGGGCGGCTCCTTTGTTGTGAGTCGAACTCGGTGGAAACGGGAGAAGAAACCGGGAAGCGGCGGGGAGGATGGGGGAGGCGCTGCAGCATCGCTTTAATGGGCAGCCCCGACCCTCAGCCCCCAGTCCGGGGAGATCACCGCACGGCCGCCGGGCCCGGCCGTTCTCATTCGGCTTCTGAGAGCCGCACTCGCTGCTCCTGAGGCTGCGCTCGCCCCCCGCTCAGTTTCTTCATTGAATCCTGTTTCTCTCCTTGTTTCTCCCAACTCAGATTCACCGCCTCATTTTCTTTTCTTCCTCTGAGCCCCTGAACTCCATCTGACAGGGTCATGTTGGAGAGCGGGCATTGACTGTCCTGGGAAACAACAGCAAGAGGAGCTCAGAGGCCGGAGGAACAAAGGAGCAGCGAGTTCAGTCACCAATCGGGGGGGATTGAGGACTGGACCCTGAGTCAGTCAGTCAGGGGAGTCAGAGTGAACCCCTGGGGAATCATTCATCTCTGAAAAATTAAATGAGTATCTCTTTTATCAACAAAACAATTTAACATTTATCAGTTTAATTTTTAAAATTCTTTGTTATCTCAATCCTAGGACATCGCTGCAGGAATTCCTCAGGACAGTATCCTGGGCCCAACCATCTTCAGCTGCTTTATCAATAACCTTTTTTCCATCATAAGTCAGACTTGGGAATATATTGCCATTCCTTCATTGTCGCTGGGTCGAAATCCTGGAACTCCCTTCCTAACAGCGCCGACACCACATGGACTACAGCAGTTCAAGGAGGTGAACAGGAAGATTTGCTGACAGGAAACTCAAACCAAAAATCACGTCAAAATCTGACAGATTCACTCAATACATCAGGTGCTGGATATCATTGAACCTTAAATGTAGAAGGAGAAATGTTTTAACCAATTGCACAGCTTGAAAAAACATCTAATCATTCACAGCGGGGATAAACTGTGTACGAGGTTTGGTCTGACCATCCAACATGGACAGCCACGAGGACACTGGCACCATGGAGAAACCATGGAAATGCGGGGACTGTGGGAAGGGATTTGGTTCCCCATCAAAGCTGGAAATTCATCAACGCAGTCACACTGGGGAGAGGCCGTTCACCTGCTCCGTGTGTGGGAAGGGATTCACTAGTTCATCCAACCTTCTGAGACACCAGCATATTCACACTGAGCAGAGTTCAGTCATCTGCTCCGTGTGTGGGAAGGCAATCGGCCATTCATCAAACTTTCAGAGGCACCAGCAAACTCACAGTGGAGACAGGCCGTTCACCTGCTCTGTGTGCGGGAAGGGATTCACTCAGTCATCCTACCTGCTGACACACCAACACATTCACACGAGGGAGAGACTGTTCATCTGCTCCTTGTGTGGAGAGGGATTTAACCGATTATCCAGGCTTCTGAATCACCAGAGAATTCACACTGGGGAGAGCCCATACACCTGCTTTATCTGTGGGAAGGGATTTAATCGGCCTTCCAAACTACTGACACACCAGCGAATTCACACTGGGGAGAGGCCATTCACCTGCTCCATGTGCGGGAAGGGATACACCAATTCATCTGACCTGTTGACACATCAGCGAGTTCACACTGGTGAGAGGCCATTCACATGTTCTGTGCGTGGAAAAGGATTCATTCAGTCATCCCACCTTCTGACACATCAACTTGTTCATACTGATCAGAGACCTTTTAAATGTTCTGAGTGTGAGAAGACCTTTAAAAGTGAAAAGGATCTGCTGACACACCAACGAGTTCGCACTGGGGAGAGGGCATTCACCTGCTCTGTGTGTGGGAAGGGATTCACTCAGTCATCCACCCTGCTGACACATCAGCGAGTTCACAAGTGACTATGGGGATTGAAATCTGGTTACTGTTGCTGTTAATCCTGTTCAGGATTGAATTCTTTCATTCTGACAGCTGGAGTTTGTTTCTGCTGAAATATAATTGTGCAAAGATGCGTGGCAGCTCAGAAGACTGGACAGAATTTTAAAAAAGAAAAGGATGACTGAAAGATTAATAAAGAGGGAAAAATTCGAATATGAGAGAAAGCTAGTTAGAAATATAAAGTCAGATAGTAAGAGTAAATATTGATATTTTAAAATGAGAAGTGTTAACAAAGTGAAGGTTGCTCCTATAGAAAGTGAATCTGGGGAGTTATTAATGGAAAATAAGGAGATGGCAGATTAATTGAAGAGGTATTTTGCATCGTCTTCACTATAGAGGGTACAAGTAACTTGCCAGAAATGGCTGTAAATCAGGAATTGGAAGGGAGGGAGGAACTCAAGAAAATTACAATCACCAGGGAAGTATTGAGCAAATTGTTGGAGCTGCGGGCTGACAAGTCCCCCTGTCCTGATAGATCCTTGGGTCTTAAAAGAAGTGGCTAGTGAGATGGTTGATGCATTGGTTTTAATTTTCCAAAATTCATTAGATTTGGAGAAGGTTCCGTCAGATAGGAAAAGAGAAAATGTAACTCCTTTATTCAAAAAGGGAGGGAGACAGAGAGTAGAAAACTATAGGCCAGTTAGCTTAACTTCTGTCATAGGGAAAATGTTAGAAGCATTATAACAGGGCACTTAGATAAATTCAAGGTAATCAGGCAGAGTCAACAAGGTTTTGTGAGAGGGAAATCATGTTTAACCAATTTATTTGGGCTCTTTGAAGAAGTAATAGGTGCCGTGGATAAAGGAGAACTGGTGGATGTACTGTACCTAAATTTCCAGAAGGCATTTGATAAGGTGCCTCATTAAAGGGTATTGCGGAAAATGAAATCTCATGGTGTAGGGGCTAACATATTGACATGAATAGAAGATTAGCTAGCTAACAGGAAGAAGAGAGTAGGCATAAATGGGTCTTTTTCTGATTAGCAGGATGTGATGAGTGGTGTGCCACAAGGATCAGTGCTGGGACCTCAACTCTTTACAATTTAATATAAATGATCTGGATGAAGGAACCGATGGTACGGTTGTTAAATTTGCTGATGACACACAGGTAGGAAAATAAATTGTGAAGAGGACATAAGGAGGCTACAAAAGGATCCAAACAGGTTAGGTGAGTGAGCAAAGATCTGGCAAATGGAATATAATGTGGGAAAATGTGACAATGTCCATTTTGGCAGGAAGAATAAAAAAAGGAGCATATTATTCAAATGGTGAGAGATTGCAGAGCTCTGAGATTCAGAAGGATCTGGGTGCCCTGGTGCATGAATCGCAAAATATTAGCATGCAGGTGCAACAAGCAAAACTGAAAGAATGTTATCGTTCATTGTGAGGGGAATTGAATAGAAGAGTAGGGAGGTTATGCTTCAGTTATACAGGGCACTGGTGAGCCCACATCTGGAGTACTGTGTGTAGTATTGGTCACCTTATTTACGGAAGGATGTAAATGCATTGGAAGCAGTTCAGCGAAGGTTTAGTAGATCAATACAAGGAATAGGCAGGTTGTCTTATGAGGAAAGGTTGGACAGACTAGGCTTGTATCTGTTGGAGTTTAGACGGGTAAGAGGCAACTTGATTGAAACACATAAGCTTATGAGGGGCCTTGTCAAGGTGGATGTGGAAAGGATGTTTTCTCTTCTGAGAGAATCTTGAACTAGGGGCCACTGCTTAAGGGGTCGCCCATTTAAGAAAGAGATGAGGAATTTTTTTTTCTCCATAGGGTTGTGAGACTTTGGAATTCTCTTCCTCAAAAGGCAGTTGAGGCAGAGTCTTTGAATATCTTTAAGGCAGAGATAGATAGATTCTTGATAAGCAAGGGGTGAAAGGTTATCGGGGTAGGCAGGAATGTGTAGTTGAGATTACAATCAGATCAGCCATGATCTTATTGAATGGCGGAACAAGCCTGAGGGGCCGAGTGGCCTACTCCTGCTCCTAATTTGTATGTTCGTATATAAGTTAATAAACCATATCAATGGGCTGCTGTTTAATATTCTGGATAAATGTCACATAGCATGTCAAACTTTGTTTTTCACACATTGTTGTACAATTTTGTCTTTCCCACCTGAGTGTTTAACATCACCTGGCTGGAGCTCAGAAAGGACAATCTGAGGGAGGATCATACGGCCGGAACAGAACTTCAGCCTGGACACAGTCCTTCAGGGTCACACTGAGAGGGACAAATGACACTTTGGTCTTTCTCATCTCTCTTCACTGACAGCAAAACCCACATGTGGGTGAGTCCTGAGGTGTGTAAGAAATGTGTCACAGCCACTTCTATGCAGTACGTACAGCCTAAAGCTGACCAAGTTCAGACTGTGTGGAGTCCAAGGCCACATAGAAAAGTGGATGGAAAAATATAAACTCCCTGTAAATCTAACCCTCTGATTTCTGTTTGGAACCATCGTGGTTCAAAGCTCCTAGGCACAGAGCAGAAGGTTCCTTTACAACTGTGGTTGTTCAACCTGAGTCAGGCAGTCTGGGAATGTGCTTTTAAATCAGAGATTGATGTAAAACTGTGCTCTGTTCCTGACTGAAACTGAAATGGCAGGAATAAGTCTCCAGTTTAAAAATGACTGTGGTGATTATTCTGTGAAGTTTTTAAGGTTTATTAGTGACAGTCCTGAGTCCACTACTTTAAACCAATGTCAACAACAACTTGTGTTGACATAGCACCTTTAAAAAGTGAGACATAGTTAAAAATAAATAGTGTAAAGTCTGCATTGAAATAACACATGGAGGAATTCACATGATCCTTTTAACTACTGGGACAATTATACAACAGACATCTGATCTCCAGATAAAGAAGGACCTGCACCGTGTTTTCAAGAATTCCCTGTTATATTGATGTGTGTGTGTTAGATCCTAGGATTTTGTTGCAGTCTTCCTCAGTATTAACTGTACTTCCCAATTTGGTAATCAATTAATTCATGTTAGGGGGAAATAAAGGAATACAGTAATGGTCAAGGGACTTGACTTAAAATATCCCAGCATGCAAAACCACAATTGCGAAGTAGTTAACATTTAAAGTTCAGGCTGGGACAGAGAGAATGCTGAACCTTGCACATTCTCAGGGCTTGCGAGCATCAGCAAGGCCATATTGGACGAAGAAGAATGTAAATATGATAGATTGGGAGTTTTGGGAGCTAGACTGGAGTCAGAGGATGGCAATAACAGATTAAGTGTGCTCTTCAACAGATAGGGGAAGGACAGATGGTTCCAGCTTAGATAGGAAGGCAGGTCTCTGCCTGGGTGAAGGTGGGGTCAGATAATGCATGTACTTTTGTACCAGAGACTTGTCTGTTTAACGTAAACCTATATGTTGACGAGATCGAAATCTGGAAATTGTTCTTGTACGTGACCAATAATGTATAAATATGATGAACACTTGTAGTTTAGCAGAGTACTTTCTCAAGCTACATTGAGATGGTGCCCTCCTTGCAATTGCTCGAATAAACAATCGTAACCTGTACCTGAGTCTCCTGTGGTCCGTTCATCAAAGACACCACAACAATTCATAAATAAATCAGTTCATCACTTCCTCGTGTCATTGTACACTCTGCTACTGAATTAAAGATTTAATGAATTGTGCAACAAAGTTTTGTTAACTGGGAATTCTTATCTGTGATTTACTGAAATTCTGCTCCCAAATTTTAAAATTGGGTTTCTGATTTCTGAGTCCAAATTGTTTATGTAAATTGTGAATAACAGTGGCCCCAGCATTGCTTCCTGTGGAGCATCAATTCCCATCTTTTACCAGTCTGAGTCACTTTGCTTAACCTCTTCTCTCTGTTTTCTGTTTTGTAACCAGCTTGTTATCCATAACAGTGTGTACAACCTACAGGGTAACCAAGATCAGGCTGTATGGTGTGAAGGGCCAGGCAGCAGAATGGATGGAAAGATGGCTACAAAACAGTATTCAGAGGGTTAGATTTACAGGGAGTTTGGAGCCATCTTTTCATCCATTCTGCTCTGTGGCCTGACCTTCACCCAGACCATCAATATAAGGGGGTTTATCCGTAATACCGATAGGAAAGTAGGGGCTGCAATTATGCAAAGATGTCCTGTATTGTCTAAAATCTCCCACCAGGGCTGATCACCAGGGTGGCCATAGACCGCTCAATATCTACTAATGGCTTAACTTTTTGTTGTTGCTTCTGTTCAAGATCTTGTCCATTATAGATTAAGGTTCAGAGAAAGTGCTGGAATTAGATAGTCAAAACTGCTTTGAGTCCCTGGAGCGTAATGTTTACTTGAATTTCTATAACATTTTTGTCGTTACAGACACTGATACTTTATCCCCAGTCCTAGTCGGTAGTCGGGTTGGCGGTGTGAGGCAAAACCTGGTCCACCTGATCGATAGGAAGTGTATCCATGTGGGTTTGTGTGTGTGTGTGTCAAACCAAGTGGAAGGTCTGATGTCCTTTGTAACAACATGAAGAGTCTTTTTTTCCCAGATCCCTTCCTTTCCTCTCACTATTATCCTCAGTTAGTTTAGAAAATCCTTCTGTACATCATCTTCCAACATGCTACTGTCTCCACTAAATACTTCCATCAGTCTTACTAGCAATGGGATCACTGATATCACAGGAATCAGTTCTGAAATACTGTCACTCTGATTTTAAGTCTTCCTGGAGTAAGACATTGATCCAGATCTTCCCACCTAACACCAATCCATATTCCCATCTGAGTTCCAGATTTTAATGTGATTGTCCCATATGTTTAGCATCCATTCATCTGTGAGAGATGATGGGAATGCAGCCTCAGAACTTTGGTGAGATCAGATGAGATGATATGCTGCACTCCATCTGATGGCTGAACAAGCCGATACTGTAAAGGCAAAAGTGCCTCGTATGAAGGTATTCCTTACTCCTATTGTGGGATGATCTCTGCTGACACCTTGATTGTCTGTGTTGGAGTTTCTGAAACCACATGTCGCTGTGGTGGTGAACTCCTGCCCACAGCTGGTGTTTCCAATTGCATCAATCATCAGTTAGCTTCCCACTTGTCATGATTAATGTCGAGGGCTTTCATGTCTCATCTTTGAAGCTTTGATGTGATTGTGCAATATAGAAAACATATCTAACTCCTTTAAACCTGTTTCAGCACATTCCCTTCACACATATTACAACAGATTGTCTTTGAGATCAGTTTTTCATTTACATTCTGTGTTGTTCTGAATGATGACAGTATTAATCTTCTCCCTAACCTGTCCTAAACCCTCCTGCCTGTTCATTTATTGAAACCAAGGTCTCCCCTTGTTGTGGTGACATTCCCTGTCTGCCCAGTTATTCCTTTAAGTTTGTGCCTCGTTTCACCATGTTCCCAAATTTCAGTAATAAATGTTGAAATGTTTGCTCCACGCCCACAGGGTTTCATCTGTTTAAAGCCAAAAACAGAAATGTCCAGCTTTCTCCTGGAGTTTGAAACAAATCAGTTTTCAAAATGATGCAGAGTTTCAGCCAATGAGGGAGACCCGCGCTCGACCCCGCCCTTCATTCACTCCGATTGGTTGGAGGGCCAACCGCACCCCTTTGATCCTGCAGTCCCGCCCCCATCCACCACTGGTCCGGAGCTGCCGTCAATCACCTGGACATTGTGACGTTTGCATGTGCAGTGTGGCTGCTGGAGCTGGACATCAGAGCGCAGGTGCAGTCCCGCCTCGAGTTTGGAGCATGCGCAGTGTGAGTGAGGGCGAAAGAAAGCTGCTTGTTTGTCAGGTCCGCAGCCGGTAAGATAAAGGGCCGAATTGAGGGAGAGATGCAGCCGGCCGGTGGACGGGCAGGTTTCGTAAACACCTTGAGCCGTTCTGAAGTCAGAATAACAAGCTACCGGTTCCTCGCTGGTATCTGTGGGCGGCAGTTCCCCCGATCCGCGTCCCGAGGTGAGAGACCCGGGTTAACGGCCGCCATCTTGTGCAGCAGGGCACATGCGCGATCATCCCTGTCCCTGTCAGCAGGAGGAGATGATATTGTGTATTTCTAAAACAAAATAAAAACAGAATTACCTGGAAAAACTCAGCAAGTCTGGCAGCATCGGCGGAGAAGAAATCAGTCAACGTTTCGAGCCCTCATGGCCCTTCAGCAGAACTGAAGCATAGTTTCAACAAGGGAGAAATATAAATTGGTTTAAGGTGGGTGGGGGGGAAGAGACACATTGAGGGTGTGGTGTGAGCAGATAATCAAAAGATGTCAGAGACAAAAGGGTCAAAGAGGTGTTGAAGGTGGTGGTCTTTGTCTGAGAAAAGTGCTAATTAAGAATGCAAGACAGGATATTCAAAGTACAGCTCTAGTGGGGGTGGGGTGGAAAGACTAAAGGTTTTAGTTTTAGATTTAAAAATAATGGAAATAGGTGGGGAAAGAAGAATCTATATAAATTATTGAAAAAAAAGGCGGGTGGGGGGGGAAAAGAAACGGGGTGGGGATGGGGGGAGGGGGTTTTAAGATCTAAAGTTGTTGAATTCAATATTCAGCCCAGAAGGCTGTAAAGTGCCTAGTCGGAAGATGAGGTGCTGTTCCTCCAGTTTGCGTTGGGCTTCACTGGAACAATGCAGCAAGCCAAGGACAGACATGTGGGCAAGAGAACAGGGTGGAGTGTTAAAATGGCAAGCGACAGGGAGGTTTGGGTCTTTCTTGCGGACAGACCGCAGGTGTTCCGCAAAACGGTCGCCCAGTTTGCGTTTGGTCTCTCCAATGTAGAGGAGACCGCATTGGGAGCAACGAATGCAGTAGACTAAGTTAGGGGAAATGCAAGTGAAATGCTGCTTCACTTGAAGCAGTGTATTTTGTATTTCTATCCTGGACTGACAGGGATGGATTTTGGAAACTCCTTTTACAGGGCATTAGAAGGGGAAGATTTACACACAGCAAACTCAAATCAAGAGAAATGTTTGTCCCTTCTCAGTTTCTATCCTGGATTTATAGTGACGGTTATTGTAAACTTACAGGGCACTGGAAGTGGAGGATTGACAGACGGGAAACTCAATCCAAACATCACATCAACATCTGACAGAGTCACTCAATTAATCAGGACCTGAATATCATCAAAGTTTGAATGTGGAAGTGAAACAGTTTGTCTGTAGGCAAAGGTTTCAGGTAAGTATGAGAATAATGAACTGGGGGAAAGCCAATTTCCGTGGGGTAAGAATGGATCTCACCCAGTTAAGTTAGAATCAAAGGTTGGCAGGTGAAACTGGAACTGAAAAATTGGCAGCCTTTGAAAAAGAGGTAGTTTAGACACAGTCAAGGTTTATTCCCACGAGGCAAAAGATAGGGGCAAGAAGTCCAGAGCTCTCACGATGACAAAAACGACAGAGATTAAGATGAAGAAGAAAAAATGTGCTTCTTGCAGATGTCAGGTGTAAAATAGAACCAAGCTGAATAAAAAAAGTTCAAAGCAGAATTGGAAAAGCAATTAAGAGAAGCAAAGAGAGAGTATGAAAAGAGATTGGCAGGTAACTTAAAAATTAAAATGTCTTCTGTAGGCATACAACTAGGTAAAGGGTGATAAAGGTATGGGTGTGGCTGATTAGGGACCACAAAGGGGATTTACACATAGAGGCAAGGGGCATAGCTGAAGTATTAAACTAACAATTTGCACCTGCCTTTACCAAAGAAAAAGACATTGCACAGGTCCTGATGAAAAAGGAGATAGTTGAGACCCTTGAAGGGTTTAAAATTGATGAGATATTGGATAAGCTGTCTGTACTGAAAGATAGACAAGGTACCAGGATGGTTTCCATCCACAGATACTGAGGGACCGGAATCTCAGGAGGCTTCACACCGCTGGCTGCTCGTGAGGAAGTGATCTCCGATCAGATTAATGCGCTTCTGCTGTAAGTATTTAATAAAGTGTCCGAACCTCTCATTGTGCTTCCTGTCCAATATCCCCCTTGCCATGGATCTTCCAATTTACCAACTGGGGGAAAAAAATGGCTGTTCACTGATTGGTCTCGATGGCGGCTGGTTTATCCAGAATGCCCTGTGGGTCAGAAAGTCCCCTATCAATGAGAACAGGAACCCAGAGCGCCACCGTGGGGACCGGGCTGTGCTCTGAGGCAGGGGCACAGCTGGGCGATGTTACTGAGGTGGAAATGGGTGGTTTTAGTGATTTGTAGTCAGTAGCTCAGCTTGGGCTGAAATTTGACAACAAGATTGTGAATAGTCTGGTTCAGCCTCAGAGAGCTGCAAGAGGGATGGAGTCGGTGGTTAGGGAGTGGAGACAATGGCTTTCATCTTCCCAACATTTAAATGGAGGAACTTTCTGCTCATCCAGTACTGGATGTCAGACAAGTTAGGACGGTGTGTGAGTTGGAGGTGATGGTGTTCATTGACACGTGTTACTTTCATACTTATAGGTGGTGGATGTGGAGGGTTTGGGATATTCTGCCAAAGTTCTGGTTGAGCTGAAGATGTATTAAACACATCTTCACCCTCTGCACCTCCCACCTCTCACTTTCATCCCATGGAGGCCAGAGTCTTGTGGAGACCCAGACCAGGTGGCAGGTTCCATTCCCTGAAGGACATCAGTGAACCAGTTGGGTTTTTATGACAAGCCGGCAGTTTTCATGGTCACTTTTCCCTGGTGCCGGCCCCACAAATTACCAGATTCATTCAGCTCAATTTCACAACCTGCATTTGTGTTTTTGTGGATTCTCTCTCACACCTTTTTTTCTGTTTTAAATCAATTTCACAGGGTATTAGAAGGGGAGGATTTGCAGTCGGGAAACAGAAACAAAACATCACAGCAGAATCTGACATTCGCCCTGAATATCATTTGATTTTGAACATGGAAGGAGAAAGTACCGTTCACAGTGGAGAGAAATCGTACATGTGTCCTGTGTGTGGACGAGGCTTCAACCGATCATCTGGCCTGTCAAGACACAAGTGCAGCCACATCGGGGAGAAACCATGGAAATGTGGGGACTGTGGGAAGGGATTCAGATTCCCGTCAGAGCTGGAAGAGCATCGGCGCAGTCACACTGGGGAGAGGCCGTTCACTTGCTCAACGTGTGGGAAGGGATTTACTCTTTCAAGCTACCTGCTGAGCCACCAGCGAGTTCACAGTGAAGAGAGACCTTTTAAATGCCCAGACTGTGGGAAGTGCTTTAAAAGTTCCTGTGAGCTGATGTCCCATCAACGTGTTCACACTGACGAGAGACCATTTAAATGCTCTCACTGCGGTACTGGGTTCAGGCGATCATCTCAACTCACTGTACACCAGCGAATTCACACTGGGGAGAGGCCGTTCACCTGTCCCGAGTGTGGGAAGGGATTCACTCAGTCATCCCACCTGCTGACACACCAGCAAGTTCACACGGGGGAGAGACCTTTCATCTGCTCTGAGTGTGGGAAGGGATTCACTGCCTCATCCTACCTGCTGAGACACCAGCGAGTTCACACTGGGGAGAAGCCATTCACCTGCCCCCAGTGTGGGAAGGGATTCACTCAGTTATCTAGCTTGCTGAGACACCAGCGAGTTCACACTGGGGAGAAGCCATTCACCTGCCCCCAGTGTGGGAAGGGATTCACTCAGTTATCTAGCCTGCTGACACACCAGCAAATTCACACTGGGGAGAGGCCGTTCATCTGCCCTCAGTGTGGGAAGAGATTCACTACCTCATCCAACCTGCTGGCACACCAACGAATTCACACTGGGGAGAGGCCGTTCACTTGCCCCCAGTGTGGGAAGGCATTTATTCATCCATCCCACCTGCTGACACACCAACGAATTCACACTGGGGAGAGGCCATTCACCTGCCCCCAGTGTGGGAAGGGATTCACTACCTCATCCAACCTGCTGACACACCAGCGAGTTCACAAGTAACTAAAGTGGTGGGATTTTGCTGTTAATCACATCCAGGACTGAACCATGTTCATTGGGATCTGTTTCTGCTGATGTTAATAAACTACAGACCACTTAGGGGGGGGCAAATATTCTGGATAAATATCAAATAAATTAGTTTTGTGTTAAAAGGCACGATGTGTTGAACCTTTTTAATATCTCTAACACAAGTTCATTCCTTTTGAAATGCTCTCCCTCCATCCTCACCCCCAACAACTGGTGTGAGGGTCTCATGGAGCTTCTTTGTCACTAAGATTGAGACAATCGGATGAGCTGCCTCTGCTGCTTCCCTCCTTTCCACTCGCCCTCCCTAAAGTTCCCCAATACCTGAGCCCTGAACTCACATCTTTCTGTAGTTTCCCTTCCATCTCCCCTCATGCCCTCTCAGAGCTCATCTTGTCCATGAAATTCATCTCTTGCTCTATTGACCCTACACCCACTAAACTACTGATCACTCAACTTCCCCATTTTCACTGAATATGTCAACAGTTTTCTCTCTCAAGTACTGTCCATCTTTCCTTCAAATCTGCCATCATTATACCCATAGAACTATAGAAAAGTTACAGCACAGAAGGAGGCCATTTGGCCCATCTTGTCCATGCCAGCCCGAGGACACCCAGGTACCCTTTCTAATCCCACCTTCCTGCTCCCGGCCCATAGCCCTGCAGCTTACAGCACTTTAGGTGCAGATCCAGGTACTTTTTAAAGGAGTTTAAAGTTTCTGCCTCTACCACCAACTTGGGCAGCGAATTCCAGACACCCACTACCCTCTGCGTAAAAAAGTTCTTCCTCATGTTCCCCCCTACACCTTCTGCCACTTATCTTGAATCTACGTCCCCTGGATCTAGAATTCTCTACCAAGGAAAACAATTTTATCCTGTCCTCTCTATCTATTCCCCTCATAATTTTGTACACCTCAATCAAGTCACCTCTCAGCCTTCTTTGTTCTAAGGAAAATAACCCCAACCTATCCAATCTCTCCTCATAGTTACACTTTTCTAACCCTGGCAACATTCTTGTAAACCTCCTCTGCACTCTCTCCAGAGCTATTATGTCCTTCCCATAATGTGGTGACCAGAACTGCACACAACACTCCAGTTGTGGCCTCTCCAGTGTTTTATACAATTCCAACATTATATCCTTACTTTTATATTCTATACCTCTGCCAATGAAGGAGAGCATTCATATGCCTTCTTTACAACCTTGTCTACTTGAACTGCTGCCTTCAGGGACCTGTGTACTTGTAGGCCAAGATCTCTCACTTCATCTACCCCTCTCAGTATATTCCCATTTATTGTGTAATCCTTGTAACTGTTAGACCTCCCTAAATGTATGACCTCACACTTATCTATGTTAAAATCCATCTGCCACTTTAACGCCCACTCCACCAACCCATCTATATTGTTTTAGAGATTATGGCTATCCTCTACACTATCCACTACTCTGCCAATCTTTGTGTCATCTGCAAATTTCCCAATCGTCCCCCCCACGTTCACGTCCAAATCGTTAATATATAACACAAACAGCAAGGGTCCCAACACTGAGCCCTGGGGAACACCAAATGAGACAACTTTCCATTCGCAAGGGCATCCATCGAACATTACCCTTTGTTTCCTGTTACAAAGCCAACCTTTTATCCAGTTTGCAACATTACCCTGAATCCCATGGGCTTTTACTTTCCTGACCAATCTGCCATGTGAGACCTTGTCAAACGCCTTGCTAAAATCCATGTACACAACATCCACTGCACTACCTTCATCAACCCTTCTTGTCACTTCCTCAAAGAATTCAATCAAATTTATGAGGCAAGACCTTTCTTTAACAAATCCATGCTGACCATCCCTGACAAGCCCATGCCTTTCCACATGACAGTTAATCCAATCTCTCAGGATTGATTCTGCTAATTTGCTCACCACCGATGTAAGACTAACTGGCCTATAACTGGCATTTCCTTTGATCCCTTTTTAAACAATGGAACTACGTTTGTATTTCTCCAGTCCTCCGGTACCTCCCCTGTATCTAGTGAAGATTGGAAAATCATCCTCAGAGCATCTGCTATCTCCTCCCTGACTTCCTTCAGCAGCCTTGGAAACAATCCATCTGGCCCTGGTGACTTATCAACTTTCAAGGTTTCAACCCTTCGAGTACTTCCTCTCTCTTTATGACTATCCAGTCCAATATCTCGCAGTGTTCCTCCTGGACTACTATATTTCCATCCTCCTTTCCTTTGTAAACATGGAGACAAAATATTCATTCAAAACCCTTCTCACAGCCTCTGAATTTACACACAAGTTTCCATCTTCATCTCTGATAGGTCCCACTTTTTCCTTAACTAACCTTTTAGCCTTCTTGAACCGCTGCAGTCTATGTGGTGTCGGTACGCACACAGTGCTGTTAGGGAGGGAGTTCCAGGATTTTGACCCAGCGACAGTGAAGGAATGATGATATATTTCCAAGTCAGGATGGTGTGTGGCTTGGGGGGGATCTTCCAGGTGGTGGTGTTACTATCTATCTGCAGCTCTTGTCCTTCTAGATGGCAGAGGTCTCAGCTTTGGAAGGTGCTGTCGAAGGAGCCTTGGTGAGTTGCTGCAGTGCATCTTGTAGATGGTACACAAACTGTGTGAAGTTAAAGCACGTTGTTTGCAACCTCAATTTCATATTTGACCAGAAGGTGAGCTTCTGACCACAAATCTGCACTAAGACTGCCCATTTCCACCTCAGTAACATTGCCTGACTTTGCCCCTGGCTCAGCTCATCTGCTTCTGAAACTTACATCCATCAAACTGTTAACTTTAAACTTGATTATTCTAACACAATCGTGACCGGCCTCCCATATTCTACCTTCAGTAAATGTGAGATCATCCAAAACTCTGCTGTCTATGTCCTCACTCACACCAAGTCCCATTGGCCTACCATCCCATGCTTGCTGACCCACATTGGCTCCCAGTTCAGCAGCACCTCAATTTTAAAATGCTGATCCTTGTTTTCAAATCTCTCCATGGCCTCCCCTCTCCCAATCTCTATAATCTCCTCCAGCCCTACAACCCTCCAGGATCTCTGGGCCCAAGAACTGTCCCACATTCCCACCAAAGCTACACATCGAGCCGCAGGAGCCTCCAGCCTGGAACTCGGAGTGGGAGAAGGGGGAAGAATGAGGAGACACAATATAGTCTGACACTCACAGCAACCGACAGTCTATTTATATTAATGGGATAGTGAGGCAGTTCAGAAACAATTCATTGAACTACAGAAAAGTTATGGCACAGAAAGAGGCCATTCAGCCCATCGTATCTATGCAGGCCGAAAAATAAAAAACTAGCCACCCATTCTAATCCCGCCTTCCTGCACATGGTCCGTAGCCTTGCAGGTTACAGCACTTTGGACGCAGACCCAGGTACCTTTTAATTGAGTTGAGGGTTTCTGCCTCCACCGCCAAACCAGGCAGTGAATTCCAAACACCCACCACACTCTGGGTGAAGAGATTTTTCCTTAAGTCCCCTCTAATCTTCCTACCAAATCACGTTAAATCTATGGACCCTGGTAATTGACCTCTCAGCTAGGGAAAACAAGCCTTTACTGTCTACGCTATCTGGACCCCTCATAATTTTGTGTACCTCAGTTACATCACCCCTCAGCCTCCTCTGTTCTAAGGAAAACAACCCTAGCCGATCCAATCTTTCTTCATAGCTGCAATTGTCCGGCCCTGGCAACATTTTTGTAAATCTGTCCTGCCACCTTCAGGGACCAGTGGACATGCAGTCCAAGGTCTCTCACTTCCTTCAGCCCTCTCAATATCCTCCTGTTTTTTGAGTATTCCCTTGCTTTGTTTGCTTTCCCCAAATGCATTACCTCGTACTTTTCTGGATTTAATTTCATTTGCCCTTTTCTGACCACTCACCAACACAATTCCTGTAGAAGATCCCATCAGGAAAACATTTTACTTTCCCTTCTGTAAATCCTCCTTTTCTAACCCCCTGTAAAAGGAGTTTCCAAAATCCATTCCTGTCAGTCAGTGAGGCAAGTCTGGCCACAGGAGAGGTGCCAGAGGACTGGAGGACAGCCAATGTGGTCCCGTCATTCAAGAATGCAGGAAGGGATAAACCAGGGAACTACAGGCTAGTCAGTCTAACCTCAGTGGTGGGGAAACTATTGGAAGCAATTCTGGGGGATGGAATTAATCTACACTTGGAGAGGCAGGGATTAAACAAGAACAGTCAGCATGGTTTTGTTAAGGGGAGGTCATGTCTGACCAATTTGATTGAATCTTTTGAAGAGGTGGCCAGGTGTGCAGATGAGGGCAATGCATTTGACGTAGTCTATTTGGACTTCAGCAAGGTTTTTGATAAAGTCCCACATGGGAGACTGATAATGAAGGTAAGAGCCCATGGGATCCAAGGCAATTTGGCAAATTGGATCCAGAATTGGTTGAGTGGCAGGAAGCAGACGGTGATGGTCGAGGGGTGTTTTTGTGACTGAATGCCTGTGTCCAGCGGGGTTCCACAGGGATCAGTGTTGGGTCTCTTGCTGTTTGCTGTATATATAAATGATTTAGACTTGAATGTAGGAGGATTGATCAGTAAGTTCATGGATGACACGAAAATTGATGGGGTGGTAAATAGTGAGGAGGATAGCCTTAGATTGTAGGAGGATATAGTCGGGCTGGTCAGTGGCAAATGGAAATTAATCCAGATAAGTTTGAGGTGATGCACTTGGGCAGGACAAACAAGGCACGGGAATACACGATGAATGGGAGCACCCTGGGAAGTACCGAGGATCGGGGGACCTTGGTGTGCACGTCCACTGGTCCCTTAATGTAGCTGAACAGGTAGATAAGGCATATGGGATACTTGCCTTTATTAGCCGAGGCATAGAATATAAGAATAGGGAGGTTATGTTGGGACGGTATAAAACGCTGGTTAGGCCACAGTTAGAGTATTGCCTTTAGTTCTGGAATCTGAATTATAGGAAGGATGTGATTGCACTAGACAGAGTGCAGAGGAGATTTACCAGGATGTTGCCTGGGCTGGAGAGTTTTAGTTATGAGGAGAGATTGGATAGACTGGGGTTATTTTCCCTGGAGCAGAGGAGATTGAGGGGGGATATGATTGAGGTGTATAAAATTATGTGGGGCATAGATAGGGTAGACAGGAAGGGACTTTTCCCTTTGATGGAGGGATCAATAACCAGGGGGCATAGATTTAAAGTAAGGGGAAGGAGGATTAGAGGGGATTTGAGGAAGTATTTTTTCACCCAAAGGGTAGTGGGAGTCTGGAATTCACTGCCTGAAAGGGTGGTAGAGGCAGATACCCTCATAACATTTAATTTGGATGTGCACTTGCGATGCCATGGCATACAAGGCCATGGGCCTCCTGCTGGAAAATGGGATTAAAATTAGGTACTTGTTTCACCCGCGCAGACTCGAAATATCGTTTTCATTCGATTGGAATTGCAGCCAAAGAGTTCGGATAATCTCGAAGTTGGGGGATGATAGGAAACTTGGAAGAATTGTAAACTTTGAGAAGCACAATGTTGAACTTCAAAAGGACGGAGGCAAGTTTGTGGAGTGGACACTATCTGTCAAGGCACATCTATCTGGCAGATGATGTTCGTTGTGGAGAAGTGTGAGGTGATTTTTGTTTTTATTCATTCATGGGATGTGGGCTTCGCTGGCTGGGCCATCATTTATTGCCCATCCCTAGTTGCTCTTCAGAAGGTGGTAGTGAGCTGCCTTCTTGAACCGCTGCACTTCATGTGAAGTAGGTACATCCACTGTGCGAAAGTGAAGGAACGGTGATATATTTCCAAGTCAGGATGGTGAGTGACTTGGAGGGGAACTTTCAACTGGTGGCGTTCCCATCTATCTGCTGCACTTGTCCTTCTAGATGGTAGTGGTCGTGGGTTTGTAAGGTGCTGCCGAAGGACCCTTGGTGAATTCCTGCAGTGCATCTTGTAGATGGTACACACTGCTGCAACTGTGTGTTGGTGGTGGAGGGAGTGAATGTTTGTGGATGTGATGCCAATCAAGCAGGCTGCTTTGTCCTGGACAGTGTCAAGCTTCTTGAGTGTTGTGGGAGCTGCACTCATCTACGCAAGTGGGGAGTATTCCATCACACTCCTGACTTGTACCTTTTAGATGGTGGACAGGCTTTGGGGAGTCAGGAGGTGAGTTACTCCTCGCATGATTCCTAGCCTCTGTCCTGCTATTATAGCCACAGCATTTATATGGCTAGTCCAGTTAAGTTTCTGGTCAATGGTAACTGACAGAATGTTGATAGTGGGGGATGCAATGATGGTAATGCCGTTGAACATCAAGGGGAAATGGTTGGATTGTCTCTTGTTGGAGATGGTCACTACCTGGCACTTGTGTGACGTGAATGTTACTTGCCACTTGTCAGCATAAGCCTGGATATTATCCAGGCCTTGTTGTATTTGGACATGGACTGCTTGAGTATCCGAAGAATCCCGGAACAATGTGCAAACATCAGCGAACATCCCTACTTCTGACCTTATGATGGAAGGAAGGTCCATTGATGAAGCAGCTGAAGATTGTTGGGCTGAGGACACTACCTTAAGGAACTCCTGCAGTGATGTCCTGGAGCTGAGACGACTGATCTCCAACAACCACAACCATCTTCCTTTGTGCTAGCTATGACTCCAACCAGCGGAGAGTTTTCCTTATGATTCCCATTGACTTCAGTTTTGCTAGGGCTCCTTGATGCTACACTCGGTCAAATGCGGCCTTGATGTCAAGGGCAATCACTCTCACCTCACATGGGAGTTCAGCTCTCTTGTCCATGTTTGAACTAAGGCTGTAATGAGGTCAGGAGCTGAGTGACCCTGGTGGAACCCAAACTGGACGTCAATGAGTAGGCTATTGCCAAGCAAGTACCGCTTGATAGCAATGTCGATGACCCCTCCCCATTACTTTACTGAAGATCGAGAGTAGGCTGATGGGGCAGTAATTGTCCAGGTTGGACTTGTCCTGCTTTTTGTGCACAGGACATACTGGAGCAATTTTCCACATAGCTGGGTAGATGCCAGTGTAGCAGCTGTACTGGAGCAGCTTGGTAAGAGGCGCGGCAAGTTCTGGAGCACAAGTCTTCAGTACTATTGCCGGAATGTTGAGAGGGCCTATAGCCGTTGTAGTATCTCGTGCCTTGACATCATATGGAATGAATTGAATTGGCTGAAGGCTGGCATTTGTAATACTTGGGAACTCCGGAGGAAGCCGAGATAGATCATCCACTCGGCACTTCTGGCTGAAGATTGTAGCAAATGCTTCAGCATTTATTGTACTGATATTCTTGGCTCCTCCATCATTGAGGATGGAGATATTTGTGGAACCTCCTCCTCCAGTGAGTTGTTTAATTGTCCACCATCATTCACGACTGGATGTGGCATTTTGGTAGGAAGAACATGGAGAGACAATATGAAATAAAGATACAATTGTTCAGGGGGTGCTGGAGCAGAGGGACTTGGGTGTATATGTGCATAAATCATTAAAGGTGGCAGGACAGGTGGAGAGAGCAGTTAATAAAGCATACAGTATCCTGGGCTTTATCAATAGAGGCATAGACTACATGAGCAAGTAGGTTATGCTGAGCTTATATATGACATTATTTAGATCTCAGCTGAAGTACTGTGTACAGTTCTGGGCACCACAGGAAGGATGTGAACACATTGGAAAAAACGTGCCCAACATCGCCCTCATACCGATGGCCACCTTTGTGTGTGGCTGCATCAAGCGGTGCGTAGACCCTCAGTACGCAAATACCAAGTGTCACTATGTGCTGAAGTTCTACCTGTCCCCGGTGTTGCGAAGGATGGGTCTGGCCACGCTACCGCAGAACGCTCCAAGTAGTTGGACCGTGCCGTACCACCTGTCCCTCATGGAAAAATTTATGCAGTGAAACACCTTCGACCACAAGTCCATCAGGCAGTGGTCGGCACGTAACGTCTTAGAGGCCCTGAGGGAAAAGGAGAGGGTGGATCCTTTGGGATGGTACCCCGAGCAGACTGTCAAAGTCATTTGGCAGAATGCCTCATCGCCAGAACTTTCCAACAAGCACCAAGACGTAGCTTGGCTGGTGGTGAGAAAGGCCCTCCCCGTCAGATCCTTCTTACACGCCAGGAGTCTCACCCCCTCGGCACGTTGCCCTCGAGGTGGCTGTGGTGGGGAAGAGACCGTTGTTCACCTCCTTGTAGATTGTGCCTTTGCAAAGAAGGTCTGGAGAGAGATGCAGTGGTTTCTGTCGAGGTTCATCCCGAGCAGTTCTGTGACACAGGACTCTGTGCTCTACGGGCTGTTCCCAGGGACACACACCGAGACAAACATCAACTGCAGCTGGAGGATCATCAACTCGGTGAAAGACGCTCTTTGGTCTGCCCGAAACTTGTTGGTCTTCCAGCGCAAAGAGTTGTCCCCGCCCGAGTGTTGCAGACTGGCACATTCCAAAGTCCAGGACTACGTGCTGAGGGACGCACTAAAGCTTGGGGCAGCTGCCGCAAAGGCGCAATGGGGAAGGGTCGCTGTCTAAGACCTTTCTGCTACAGTGCACCGAGGGACTGGGAACTGCTTAAATCCCCTCGGGCTGTCTAGCTCAAAATGAATGTCTGCAAATGATTGTAATATTGTTTGTACTGATGCACCTGGTGATACATGTTGTAAAAGTTGAACCTGATTGTACCTTTGTAATGGTGTGTTTGAAATGGTTTGGAATGTGGTTGACGACATTTTATGAATAAAGTAAATTTTTACCAAAAAAAACAAGACGTCCGCGCATGCGCACTGCACCCCGCTGATCCAAAATGGCGGCCGTTAACGCGCTTCTTCGGAAAAAAGAACCGGGCTGCAAACAGGGGTATCTCAGGGTCTTATTCAAGGTTTGGAGCCTTTACAAAGTGTTTAGAAACCCTCCCCGTCCTCCCGGCGCCTCCATCGTTCCTCCGTGTTTTCATTTCCTTTCCAGTTTGAAGATAAGACAGACAGAAGACGCCACATCGCCATTATGGCGCATGCTCCAAACACTGGGCGATAATGCACCTGCGCATTGCTCTCCTCTGGCGGGGAAAAGGGACATTCACCACCGCGGGGGATGCTGGGTAAATTCCTTGCCATAGAATGGCCTAATTGGTAGTGGTGAGTGTTTTTTTTGCAAAGATGTGGGGATTGGGGCGAGTGTCGGGCAGTCAATAAAATTAGGAACCAACACAAAAACAAAAATTGCTGGAAAAACTCAGCAGGTCTGACAGCACCTGTGGAGAGGAAGACAGGGTTAATGTTTCGAGTCCGTAGTAACATTAACTCTGTCTTCCTCTCCACAGATGCTGTCAGACCTGCTGAGTTTTTCCAGCAATTTTTGCTTTTGTTTCAGATTTCCAGTATCCGCAGTATTTTGCTTTTAAATTAGGAACCAAATTATACAGAAGCCCAAGTGCACAGAAACTCCATTATCCACCAAAAAGAAGGGAATTGATGGTGAATTGCAAATCCCCCAAAGTTTTACCAGAACAGCAGCAATGATGGGGAATCCAATCCCTCCAGTCAAATGTGAATTTAGCAGATGGGGTGACTGAGTGAATACTTTCAGTGAGTAACTGTCAGGATTGTTGTCTCGTGGATATTCCTGGTTGTGCATTTTTAGTTATGCTGTCACATACCAATAACACAGTAATCTGGAAACAGGCTGCAGCTCCTTTTTTTCATTCGTCACAGGATGTGGGTGTCACTGGCAATGCGGGCATTTATTGCCATCCGTAATTGCCCTTGAGAATGTGATGGTGACCTGCCTTCCCAAACCGCTGCAATCCAATTGAATTTTACTTTCTTCGAGCGGCTTTGATATGACCAAGTGGCTTATGCACCATTTCAAAGGGTCAAACACATCACATTGTAGTTGGTCTGCAGTCACCAGTAGACCAGATGAGGTTGGGATGGCATCCTAAAGAATGTCAGGGAACCAGTTGGACTTTTATAACAATCCATTCATTTCATGATCACTGATAACAGCTTTTATAGTAGATTTTTATTCCAGATTTATTGAATTAACTGAATTTAAAATCTCTAACTGTTGTGATGAGTTTTGAACTCACATCTCCAGATTATTATTCCCTCTAGATTGCTAATCCAGTAATGTAACCACTATGCCTGGGCATGTTGTCAGAATGCCTGAATTCAGATTGACAAACAGGTGCTGTACTCGGAGCTACACCAGGGAGGCTCTTCACATGGGGCCAAAGGAAACTTTTCAAAGACAATCTCAAGGCCTACCTGACATTCTGCTCTATTAACAGAAACACTTGGGAAGCAGATTCCCAATTGCCTCCAAAACGGTGAATCATCATCCATGAACTTTTCAATCAACAAGAACAGCCACTGAGAGAGAGGGACAGAGAGAGCAGCTGCTCGAGTCAACAATCCATCACCAACTCTACTGGCCAACAAACCCCATGTCCTCACTGTAAGGAGAGCCTGCAAGGCTAAGATAGGACACATTAGTCACCTGTGAATACACAACTAACACTGACGTATCACTTGCACCCAGTCATCCACAAGGAAGAATCACCCTTGACAGAAGGGATTACTGATGGATAACCACGATGTTATCGTACCCTTCTTTATCTGGGGATTGAATGTCAGTTATACAATTGTAGCAGCAGTTAAAAGCCTCCTGTGAACACCTCCATGCGATTTCTTAGTGCAGATTTAAAAAAAATTATTTTGAGTGTGCTTATATTCAATGAGTTAATACTGATTTTATAAACCAACGGTTATGCCTCAGTTGGAGTGCTGTATTCAGTTATGGGCATCACACTTTAAACAGGATGTGAAAGCCTTAGAGAGGGTGCAGAAGAGATTTGCTAGAATGGTACCAAAGGTAAGAGGCTTCAGCTATATGGAGAAAATGGGATTGTTTTCCTTGGAGCAAAGGGTTAAGCAGGATGGTGGTGGTGGTGGCATGATGGTATTGTCACTGGATTAGTAACCCAGAGACCAGGGTTAATGCTCTGGAGGCTGGGTTTCGATTCCCACCAGGTCTCATGATGACCCTGAAGCCATTGTTGCTTGTCATAAAAACCCATCTGATTCACTAATACCCTTTAGAGAAAGAAATATGCCATCTTCACCTGGTCTGGCCTGCATATGACTCCAGACCCACAGCAATATGGTTGACTCTTAAAATACCCAGAACTTACACCATGGACTGCAGCAGGCCAAAAAGATGGCTCACCACCACCTTCTCAAAAAAGATGCAAAGCAGTTTTCAAAATCATGAACAGTTTTGACAAACTGAAAGAATAAGGGTGTCCAGTAGCAGAAAAATTGCTAATCTGAGGACACAGATTTCAGAACTTTTTTTTAAGCAGTGTGTTGCTGTGATCTGGAAATCACTGCCTGAAAGGGTGCTGGAAGCAGATTCAAGAGCAACATTTTTGGGAGAATTGAATAAATAGTTGAAGGAAGAAATATCCAAGTCTAGGAGTAAAGAGCAGGGGAGTGGGACTAATTCGATAGCTACACTAAAGCGCTGGTACAAACACGATGAGCTGAACACCATCCATTAGCTCCTGTACCATCTGAAGACAATGGCAGATGATGATACCCGGAATGCTTCAGGTGGTAGAATATGGCCCATCAACATCAACAGGGATGCAACACTGATTTTTCTTCCTTTCTTTCATGAAGGTGCTGTGTGATGGTGAGGTTCAATCCCAGTTACTGTTTACCCACCTGTACCCTGCCAAGTGGTAATTCTGAGCTTATGATCCTACACTGTGAGCTATAATAACGGTATTTTATTCAAGAAGCAAGTTTTCAGACCAAAGGCTGAATTGCAGTGTGACTTACATGAGGAAATTCACATAGAGACTAAATAATAAAGTTAAAAACATGGAAATATGACAATCAAATAGCAGAAACAGGTTCCAGTTGAAAACTAGCAGGAAAAATGTTTCCAGTGATAATAATAAACACAGACACCAGAACTGGAATAAAAGACAGGCTATTTTCTAATAATAACAGTGGCATAGTATAAGTGTAACAATTACAAACACAGGGTCTGATACAGTAAGAGTGCAGATGGGCCCAAAGGAAGAATAACAAAGGTTTGGCTCACCTTGAGTGTAACAAATACAGTATTTGTTCCAATAATAAGAGTTAGGCTGCAGTGTGTTAGTTAACACATCATTGGATCCAATGTGATGATAATGCAGTCAGTATCTAGTGCAGCAAAACCAAAGTTTGGGTCTCATCTAGCAATGTAAGTGAGTCATGGTCTATTAGTATAATATGATGTCAATGTGTTGCCTAATGTCTAATAACAGAGCCAAGGATCACTGCAATGGGAATGGGATGGGTTTAATGTAATAACACAGACATGGTCTAGTGGAATGGGAACTGATATCAATATTGACTAATTGGTGGCACTCTCACCCCGAGTCAGAAGGATGTGGGTTCAAGCCCCCTCCAGAAACTCGACCACATCATCCGAGCCGATGCTCCTGGTGTCATTATAAATGGGAGTCTCTGTTCTTTTGCCGAATATTTTCTTAGACTCAGAAGGAGTGAAGGGAATGACAGTCGGGACAATTCTGGGCAGTTGCTCCATCCAGCAAAGCATTCCTGGGACATGATTGCAGGTTTGACGTGCCCATCCACTCCTTAAAAAAAATCTCTTCCTCTTTGGGTTTGTGAAGGGAGTTACGACTGCAGCACGTGGGGCTGACTGGAGTCTGGTGTAAAAATAATCACACAGGCCGACTCCAGTTCTTAATAACAGAGGTCACTTTAACTGCAGGGAACCTTACATTAAGTGAGGAAAGAGGCAGAATAAAGATCCGATTGTAATAGGAGGACAAGGTGTAAGGAAGCAATGATATTTGGGTTTCTGTGTTATGGTGAGTGTCACAGGGAGGTGTGTGATAAAATAGGAGTGGAAATGTCATGACAGAGACACGTGTGACTGACTCCACTTGACTGAGAGCTGTTGTACCCAAGGGGAGGGCAATGACGACATGGGGAACTCCAGAGATTTCTGTTATCTGAGGTGATAATGGTGCATCTGAGGAACTGAAAAGAATCGGTTCCTTCTCACCCTTGCCTGCAGTTCCCAAGTTGCACAGACACACAGGAAACAGGTCTGACAGCTCGTAGAAACCAACGTTTTAAATCTTCTGTTTGAGACACATTATGATTGAAAAGATCAAATGTTAAAACCTCAGGAGAGGAAAATTCAGAATGTCACAAAGATCAGTGAGCCGTCCAATTAGTTCCATTCACCATAACTCTGCCAATTTTCCCCTCTTCATTTATTGATCCAATTCCCTTTGAAAGTTGCTATTTTATCTGCTTCCAACCCCGTCAGTGTGTGCATTCCAGATCACATCAAATCACTGCGTAAAAATATTCTCCTCATCACCCCCTCTGGTTCTGTTGTCAAAATCATAAATCTGTGTCCTCTGGTTACAAACTCCTGCATCTGAAAACAGTTTCTCCCAGTTTTCTTCCTCCCTCTCCTCTGCCTTGGTTCAGTTCTCCAGCTCCTGTGTCTCTGATTCAGGGTCTCAGGCTGGACCCCAGCTGCCGCCGGGCGGGACACAGGAGGGGGGACCCTCCCGGGTGGGTCTTAGCCGGACCCTGTGTCCGTCCTCCCAGTTTCTGAGCCCTCGGGCGGCCGCGGTCTCCCCGTAATTTTTGAATCTCCCGCTCCGGAGCCTCTTCCCCCGAACCCGGCTCTGTCACCGGGAAGAAGCCCCGGAGCTGCAAACGCGGGACATGGAGGCTATGATCCGGGATTGCGGCCTACACCGGGTGTTTCTGAAGCCTCTCCCCCGACCCGCCGGCTCGATTCGGCCTCACTCACCCGCCGCCTCCAGTCAGTTTCTGTCTCCCTGCGGTTCCGACACCGGCCCGTCCGAACACCTGCACTGCGCATGCTCCAGTCAGAGCGACACTGCGCCTGCGCAACAATCGCCTGTTGTACAGATAGGGCACATTCTGCCTCTCGGTGAATGCTGGGTAAGTCCCACCGCCATTAACAACCTGTTTCATCGAATACAACATCATCTTTTGTGGTCTGTTTACGATTTGAACCCTGGATATAAAATGGTTAAGTCAGTTGACACAGTATCTATAGTTCTATCCTGGACTTGATTAACAGCAGGAAAAAACCCTCAATGTCAAATGTGAACTCACTGGATTCTTAGCAGGCGGTGTGAACGAGTGTGTCTTTTCTCGTAAACAGAACATTTAAACAGCTCCTCATCACCAATTGATTGTATATCAATTGCTTTGAACTTTTAAAGCTGGAGTGTTAACTAGTGGAAATACTGAATAGATCCCTCCGCGCATATAAAGTATCTGAATGGTCTCCCTCTGACGTGACTGTGTTCTTGTGTCAGTAAATGGGATGACCAAGTGAATCCCTGTCTACATACAGCTGGTGGACGGTGTATTTGTGGTGTGGTTGTACCCATGAGTTCCCAGTTCTGACATGCTTCGCAAACTCTTAATATAACGAATTCCATATTCTCACATTCCCCTGGTCAAAGAAAAGCAAAAATACTGTGCATGCTGAAAATATGCAATATAAATAGAAAATGATGGAAATACTCTGATATTGAGCAACTTCCAGGTCAGAATTGACTTGATATGATGTGTTGCAGCCGTAGCATTTGGACGTTGGTAGGCACGAATGTGATCCACAACAACAACATTTGCAGTAAGTGCAGCTCGAGGAACTTCAGCTCAGAGTTGTTGAGCTGGAGCCTGAACTTTGGACAATAGGGAGAAAGTTGCCTGGACAATTTGATTCAGCAAGCAGCCACTCTCCTTAAGTTACATAATATCAGATTTAGTCTGTGGTCAGGGATGGGAGGGTGTGACTACTGGTGATACAGGTATGGGTATCAAGAAGGTAGCACTTTGCACTTGTCCAGTAAATTCAAAGTTCTTGGAGCCATGAGGACAGCAGCTTGATGTATGAGCAAAGTGACCATGTTACCGAGTTACAGGGGACCATTCAAGCTGGGGGTGGTGGGTGGCGGAGAGAACAGAGTGTAGGAACAGTCGGGGACTGTAGCCAAGGGTGTGAGTCCCGAATGCTGTGCAGCCTGCTCAGTAATGGATTTAAGGACATCTCCTCGGGCTGGAGAGTAATGTGGAGAGGGAGGGAGAGGGCCCAGTTATCGTGGTTCATGTAGGTACCAGCTACATAGGTATTATCGTGTAAAAGGTTCTGCTCAGGGAGCATGAGCAGCTAGGACCTAAATTAAAAAGCAAAAACAAAAGTAATAACCTCTAGATTACTGTCTCAGTCATCAGTAAATCGGTCAAAATGTTGAACGTTCAACAACTGGTGTCACAAGGGTCATTTGGAAGAACTCCTTCAGACTCATCCCATCTGGGTCACTAATGTCCTTTAGGGAAGGAAATCTGCCAACCTTACCTGGTCTGGCCCACGTGTGACTCCAGGCCCCAACAATATGATTGACTCCGAACTGCCCTCTGAAATGGCCTAGCAAGCCTCTCAGTTATACTCAAGGCAGCAACTCGCCACCACTTTCTCAAGGAGCACAGGGAGAGGCCATTCAGCTCCTCGGGCCTGCCCCCCCTCCCCCATTCAATAGGATGGCGGCTGATCTTCTGCCTCGACTCCACCTTCCCGCCCTATCCCTTCGCGCCCAAAATCCTATCAGTCACAGACTTGAATAGACTTAGCGACGGAGCATCCACAGCTCTCGGTGGGGATGGTGGGCGGGGGGGGGGGGGGGGGGGGGGGGGTTAGAATTCCAAAGATTCACAACCCTCCGAGTGAAGGAATTTCCCCTCATCTCAGTCCAAAATCGACGACCCCTCACCCTGAGACTGTGACGCCCCCGCCGCCCCCCATTATAGACTTTACAGCCGCAGGAGGGAAACAGTCTGTCAGCACCGACCCCGTCAAACCCTCGAAGAATGTTCAAAGTTTCAATCAGATCACCTCTCGTTCTTCCAAACTCCAGCGGTAACAGGCTCCCCTATTTCAATCTCACCTCGTAGGACGGCTCTCTCATAGGGATTCACGGAATGAGTAAGGAGGCCATTCTACGCTTCACCCCCATGCCAGCATCCCAGGCATCAGTCTCGTGAACCCTCACTGCATCCCCACCAAAGGCAAGTCTCCTTAGCTAAGGAGACTGAAACTTGTGCACGTGTGCTCCAGGCGTGGTCTCGCCAAGGCCTTGTATAATGGGGGCAAAACTTCCTTACTCTTAAAACAGCACCTCCCTCGCAAGGAGAGAGCCGACATGCCATTCGCCGCCCTTTATTGCTTGCTGCCGCCAGCGGGGCAGCTTACCGCGTTTTGGGTGTGGGGCACCCAAATCCTCCCACGGGTCAACGTTGGCCAGGGCTCTGCAAGGTGGCTGAAGGGTGCAACGCCAAAGCAATTCGCTCCGGGGCGTCGCCCTGGCTCCCTTTGAGCGAGGGGCACTCGGCGAATCCCAAGTGAAATTGGCGCCGTTCTCCCTTTTGCCCCACATGCAATGATGATGGTGTGATGATGATGATGGTGTGTGTGTGTGTGTGCACGTAACTCCTGCCATTTCGTCTTACCTGGACCTTTGGTGCTCTGAGACCCTTTACTGCCTTATTTCAACTCTTCAGCCTGCCACTGGTCACTTGCTTACCTCCAACCTGTTACGCTTCATTAACTTGCTCTATTACTACGTCACAACCTCTCCTAACTCTTAAAGCCTATCTTTCCTCTTAAGAGGGAAAGTTTTCATTTAAGTCCAACAGTTCTGACATGCAGTCAGAGCCACATTAGTTGGCCAATATTTGGGTGACCTTTGACCCTGCCTAAACTGGCATCCCAATGAGGTCCGGGTTGCCTTTTATTTCACTTTTTAAAACAAAGGGGAGCCTCTCCTGATTAGAGTGACCTTATTTCAAAAACAGTGCTCCCTCTTATAATGTTTTATTTCTACTTTATTCCATGACCAGCCCCTCTACCTCACATCCTCAAATGGCGTCGCTTCCCACGCCATCTAACTGCTTAAATACCGGGGCGGCCGCAGGGAGGGGGCGGGGACAGCCATCGCCACGCCCCCGCGACCAATCACGGCGGGCGTTTCTGCTTCGCCCATCGCGCGGCGGCGGCCCGCCGTCCAATCAGCTCCCCACCACCTCCAGACCCCGCGCGGGCGGCGGGCGGCTCGAGCTTTCCCGCCAACGGTCGGAATTCAAAATGAGGACCACGTGGTTGGGGTGGTTATTCGGCCCCTCCCGCCATTACAAGCCCCTTTCCCCAAAAATGCGTCGGAAAAAGGCATTAACATGCTAAAGGATATGGGGACCTATCTTCTCAAAATACATGAAGATGAAGACATTAAGATGACTGAAAAACAGAACATCTTCAAAGGCATTCGCAAAAGGAGAGCACATCTTCTTAAAAGGCCATGAGATGACTAAAAAGGACATATTTTCTCAAAAGGCATTAAGATTATTGATAAATAGAACACATCTTCCCAAATGACTGGAAAGGAGGACAAATGTTCTAAAATGCATTAAGATACAGAACATATCTTCCCAGAAGGCATTAAGATGACTGAAAAAAGAAGATATCTTCTTAAATGCATTAAGATAACCAAAATGAGGACATATACAAACATATGAACTAGGAGAAGGAGTAGGTCACAAGACCCTTCAAGTCTGCTCCGCCATTCAATAAAATCATGGCTGATCTGATTGTAACTTCCTCCTACCCCTGATAACCTGTCACCCCCCTTGTCAGTCAAGAATCTATGTAGCTCTGCCTTACAAATATTAAAAGACCTTGCTTCCACCGCCTTTCAAATAAGAGAGTTTCATGACCCACCACCCTCCGAGAGAAAAAATTTCTCCTCATCTCTGTCTTAAATGAGTGACCCCTTATGTTTAAATAGTGACCCCTAGTTCTAGATTCTCCCACAAGAAAAAACATCCTCTCCACATCCACTGACCCCTCAGGATCATAAATGTTTCGATCAAGTCACCTCTTACTCTTCTAAACTCCAGCGGATACAAACCTAACCTGTCCAATGTTTCCTCATAAGACACCCACCCATTCCTGGTATTAGTCTCGTAAACCTTCGCTGAACTGCTTCCAACGCACTTACAACTTTTCCTTAAATAAGGTGACCAATACTGTACACAGTTCTCCAGGTGTGGTCTCACCAGTGCCTTGTACAACTGAAGCATAACCTCCCTACTTCTGTATTCAATTCACCTCGCATAAACTATTACATTCTATTAGCTTTCCTAATTACTTGTTGTATCTGCATACTAACCTTTTGTGATTCATGCACTAGGACACCCAGATCATCCAGAATTTTAGATCTCTGCAATCTCTCATTATTTACATAATATGCTTCTTTTTTATTCTTCCTGCCAAAGTGGACAATTTCACATTTGCCCACATTGTACTCCATTTGCCTGGTCTTTGTCCACTCACTTAACCTATCTATGTCTCCCTCTTTATGTCCTCTTCACAGCTTACTTTCCTACCTATCTTTGTGTCGGCAGCAAATGTAGCCACCAAACCATCTGCCCCTTCATCCAAGTCATTTACATAATTTGTAAAAAGTTGAGGTCCCAGCATTGATCCCTGCGGCACACCACTCGTCACATCCTGCCAACCAGAGAAAATCCATTTATGGCTACCCTCTGTTTCCTGTTAGCCAGCCAATCTTCTATCCATGTCAATACATCCCTACACCCACGAGCTTTTATTTTCCACAATAGCGTTTGTGTGGCACTTTATCAAATGCCATCTGAAAATCTAAGTACAGTACATCTACCGGTTCCCCTTTATCCATAGCACATGTGGCTCCTTCAAAGAACGCCAATAAATTGGTTAAACATGATTCCCCTTTCAAAACACCATGTTGACTCGGCCTGATTGTTTTGAGTTTTTCTAAATGCCTTGCTATAACATCCTTAATAATAGCTTCTAACATTTTCCCTATGACAGATGTTAAGCTAACGAGCCTGTAGTTTCCTGCTTCCTGTCTCCCTCCCTTCTTGAATAAAGGAATCACATTTGCTCTATGCCTATCTAATGGAACCTTCCCAAAATCTGGAGAATTTTGAAAAGCTTCTTAAAAGGCATTAAGATGATCAAATATCTCCTCAAATGCATGGAGGCGGCATATTATAAGGCATTAAGATAACTGAAGAAGAGAGCATTTCTCAAAAGGCATTAAGATAATTGAACAAAGGAAAATATCTTCTTTAAAAGGCATTAAGATATGGAAAAAAGGAAAATATCTTCCTAAGAAGCATTAAGAGGATTGAAAAAGAGGACATATTTCCTTAAAAGGCATTAAGCTGGCTAAAAAAGAACATAACCTCATCTTATTGCTGAAAAATTGGGGGAAATATCGAAGGCAAGTTAATCAACGGTCAACGCCAGGATGGTTGATCAAGGCCAAATAATTGCCTCCATGTCCAAACAAGAGTTGTCAACACAGGCCATCAAGAGTCACTAAAATTTCCTGAGGTGCAACCACCCACTAAAAACTTAAATGTAGCCCAAAGAGTTTCGGGGAGATGACGGTGTAGTGGTACTGTCACTGGGCTAGTAATCCAGCGGTCCAGGCTAACGCTCAGGGGACACGAGTTCCAATCAAGAAGATTTAGCAGAAGCGACATATATTCAGAAACAGGAACCTGTCCTCTGCAGGCAAAAGGAACATGTCCAGGCATTACGCCTTTTTTTGAATTAAACAAAAGCCTGGGGGGAAACAGTTCCCTTGGTGCATTGTCCAAAGTAACACCTTGACCAATCTGCTAAGTGCAAGACGAAAATCTTCGCAGCATGTCTCCTCAGCAATACACAACTCTTATCTATTCTAAACAATTTGGTAGATATGATGCCTTTATAAAGCACCTTTCATGGCATCCCACAGCACTTTACAAGTCAATGAAGTACTTTTGAAGTGTAAGCACTGTCGCATTGTCGGATTACCAATGTGATTACTGCTTTTTTCAGTGTCATTGGCCAAGAGATAAATGCTCATGGCACAGTAGGGATATTTCCTCTGCTCTACTTCGGAATAGTACCCTTGCAATCCTTTACATCCAGCCGAGAGGGCAGATGGGGGGCCCTCGGTTGAAAGCCTCATACGGCAGTGCAGCATTCTCTCAGCACTGCATCAGGAGTGTCAGCCCAGCTTGTGGGCTCGAGTCACTGGACTGGGCCTTGAATCCACAACCTCTGACCCTGCGGCCAGGCTGCTAGCCAACAAGCCATGCTGGATATACAGTCAGGTTTTGTTTTCAAAAATCAGGGTGATTTGATTGAAGTGTATACAAGATCCCGAACGGCCTTGACAAGGTGGATGTCGAAAGGATGTTTCCTCTTATGGGTGAGTCCAGAACTAGGGGGCACTGTTTTAAAATTAGATGTCGCCCTTTTAGGACAGAGATGAGGAGAATTTTTTTTCTCTCAGAGGGTTGTGCGACTTTCGAATTCTCTGCCTCAGAATATGGTGGAGCCGGAGTAATTGAATATTTTTAAGGCAGAGGTGGACAGATTCTTGTGAGGCAAGAGAATCAAAGGTTGCCAGGGTTAGATGGGGATGTGGAAATCGAAACACAAGAGGATCAGTCATGATCTTATTGAATGGCGGAGCAGGCTCGAGGGGCTGAATGGTCCACTCCTGTTCCTATTTGTTATGTTCTAATGTTCCAATCATGTCAATATTTCCTATGGGGAAAAATGTTAACATCTCCACTGTTAGAGGTGAATAAGATTAGGGCAGGTTTAGATAAAGTAGACAAAGTAAAGCTGTTCCCATGAGCGAGGTACAGGAGACATAGACTTGAGGTTTTGCACAGGGGATGTGGGGGAGATGTGAGGAAGAACTTTTTTACACAGCGAGTGGTAATGAACTCGCTGCCCACGAGGGTGGTGGAATCAAAGACGATGAATGATTTCAGAAGGAAATTGGGTGGAAACCTGATGGAAATAAACTTGCAGGGGTACGGGGATAGAGTAGAGGGAATGGGACTGACTGGATTGCTCTACAGTGGACCAGCATGGACTCGATGGGCCAAATGGCCTCCCTTCTAAGTGCTAATGGCTCATTGACTATCATCTGTGGCCTTATACCCTACTATTGAACAAAATGTTAAAGTCTCTTTTCCTACATATATCCAAAAACTTTCTACACAAATTTCCATTTGCTTTTTCAACTCATTAAAACTTCTAGCATACAAATTGAGGCTTTAAAAAAATTACGCATTTCACATGATTAAATTTATCCATAAGGTTTTTATTTGAAAGGGCCGACTTTTCTACACGACAGCAGCACAGAAACAGACCATTCGGCCCATCTGCTGCATGCCAGTATTTCTGCTCCACATGAGCCTCCTCCCACCCCCTTACCACATCCTTCTGTTCCTTTCTCTCTAATGTCTCTCCACTTCCCTTTAAACATATCTATGCCGTCCACCTCAACTCCTCCCGGTGGTAGCGATTTCCACATTCTCACCACTCGCTGGGAAATGAAGTTTCTCCCGAATTCCCCATCGGAGTTTCCATTCAATAGGTCTCAACCTCTTTCAGCACTTTGGGTTTAAGACTCAATATCCATTTACTTACAGCTGTATTTTCACTGTCTAAATATATATCAAAGGCTCCTTGGCAGCTGGAATATAATGGCACTGAGACAGACGAGTCACTGAATGTTCTGGTTCAACCCTCGTCAGTGCGTGCATTATTTTTCAAAACTATTTAAATGAAATGCTAGAGGGGGAAACTTTATTTTGAAAGGAGGTGATTATTTGTGTAGTGATTTAACATCTCCTACTTGGGCAGCCCTTCAGGTTCGAGGATGACTTGCTTCCACTCCAGTCCGATGGGTTCTATGGTGGCTGAGAAGCCCAGCGTACGATCTGCAGACTGTGCCACATGCAGAGGCAGCTGGAGATTGAAGGGTGGGGCGGATGGCTCGTGCACGGGTTTGCGCGCTCTCTCGGACACCTGGGCTTCACCTTCACAAAAGAACCTCCTCCATCCATTTTGGTCGGTCACAAGCCAGGGACTCCCATGAGTCGGTGTTACTTGGGGGGTGGGAAAGGGGGGGAAATAAGTGTCACTGAAGCGTCTCCTGCCTCCATTGAGTTCTGAGTACAGCAGTTGCTTCCGGAGTCTGGTATCAGGCATATGAAAGACCTGTCCTGCGTAACAGAGTGGGTTTGGAGTGATTTGCGCCTCACCACTGGGCATACTGGCTTGGGAAGAGGAAGCTGGGGTTGGATGGCCTTTTTAGTTTAAAAAATAAACTGCAGGAATAATTACGCATAATTATGCTTTTGAGGGATTCTGCATAGAGATGGTTGGATATTTGAGACTCATTTTAAGATTTTTTCCCCCCCAAACACACCATACGTTGGGAAGTCAAGATGCCAAATGTGCTGATGGTGTAGCATATTAAATTATTCTGCTAGCATAGACGATACCCAGAGGGACTCACCAACTTGGTAATAATATTATTTATTCGCCAATATGCAAATATTTGAGGTTTAGTCGTCAGAATCCTCCACACCCACTTCAAACTCGCAGGCTTCTTATCTAAAATGGAACGCAATTTATTGGCTGCGATCTCACCTTAAATCTGGCCCTTCCACTAAAGGAAATGTTACCTATTTCGCTTTCTTTGGAACAGAGGAGACCAAGGAGTAGAACGTAAGTAGTGTACAAAATTAGGCATTTTATCTGTAATGAAGAGGGCCATGATGCAGAGTGGATATGAAGTACCCATTTCCCTCAGGAGCTCTGTATTTGAGAGGACTGCCTAAGTGTGTTGGTACTCAAACAGAGTCAGTGGGTGCACACTCGCCCAGGTGCATGTAGGAGATTAATAGGAGTCAGGTTGTCTTGAGGTTTTGAAAGATGTAAAGGATAGCGGTGTTTAGCTTGAGGGACAAGTAACTAGGTTAGATCTAAAATTTGCGTTTTTCGAGAAGTTGAGAGTTTGTTTGAATATCAAAGGGGAATCAGAGATGCCAAAAAACATCTTTACATTTCGCAGGGAGTTCCATAGGTAGATTTTATTGACCCCAAAAGCAAAGACAAGACAGAAACATAAAAAGATTTTATATGTGGATGGATTTGAGTTTCAAAGAGGTGTGAGAACAATGGAACTGGGATGGAAGGGGAAAGAGTTTAGGATTAGAGATAGCTGGAGCTCTGGGCCCGGAGAGTTTGCCATTTGAACCGGCCATTCAGTCAACAGAAAAGTCCTGGGCTGCAACAAGCAGTTTTATTTTGAAGTGGATTCCAACGTAGAGTGGAAGAGGTTAGAGGTCATGTGCTATGCCTTTATTAAAGCTACAACACTTCACCTTGTGTAATATTACTGGATTTTATAGTTAACCATCTATAAAGGGACTGTTGCCTGGGAGGTGTTTACTTGTAGGATTGACCAAGTAGAATTTTCCTTTCTTTGGGGAATGTTTTTTAAAAAACTAACATTAATGGTGTAACTAATCTTGTGTGTTTAGGTTTCCTTTTATTGTTGCTAATAAAACTTTTGGGATTTTAAGAAATAAAAGTAAAAGCATTACTGGACTTCTTACTAAGATCAGTACATCGCTTTGTTTTCAGAATACAAAACAAAGGGTATAGTCCATAAGACAAGTTTCCCTGAGATTTGGTTTGCTCAGCAATTAACACCGGCTGTGGTTATAACAATGGAAGATGGCCACACTCCCAAGGACCTTCCGTGTAGCAAGGTACATGGACACAAATTACTAGTGGACAACCAAAGCAATGGTTCAGGGATAATTGTAGCCATGACACGAAGGCCCTAACCATCGACAATTGCACCTGGGAGTCAATTCTTTTAGGTTGGCATGCTATGCCACAAATGGCCAGTGGCAACAATCCCCAATGTCATTTGGCAGCTTCATGGTGCAATGCCCGAGACAGAACCTGTCACTTGGCCTTCAAAGAGAAAGGTACACCAAGTGAAGACACCCCTCTGAATGGATCATTTGCTACCTGCCCACCATTGCCCACAGATTGACCTCACCAAGGGGAATGTTGGTGTCCTTCAACAACCAGGAGACAAATTTAATGTCATTGGCAGAAGGATTAGATGGGCATAGATACTGAACTAGCCCTATAAATACTGTGGCTACGAGAGGTCAGAGGCCAGGAACCATGTGACAAGTAACTCATCTCCTGACTCCAAAGCCTGTCCACCATCTGCAAAGCACAAGTCAGGAGTGTGATGGAATACTCCACTTGTCTGGATGAGTGCAGCTCCCACAACACTCAAGAAGCTCGACACCATCCAGGACAAAGCAGCCCCGCTTGATTGGCACCCCATCCACAAACATTCACTCCCTCCACCACTGATGGTACACACTGCTGCTACTATCTACAAGACGCACTGCAGGAATTCACCAAATCCCCTTCAAAGCACCTTCCAAACCCACAACCACCACCATCTAGAAGGACAAGGGCAGCAGACACATGGGAACACCACCACCTGGAAGTTGCCATCATTGTCACTCACCATCCCGAGTTGGAAATATATCAGCCATTCCTTCACTGTCATTGGGTCAAACTCCTGGAACTCCCTCCCTAACAGCACTGTGGGTGTATCTGTACCACAGGTACTGCAGCTGTTCAAGGCAGCTCACTACCACCCTCAAGGGCGACTAAGGATGGGTAATAAATGCTGGCCCAGCCAGCATAGCCCACATCCCATGAATGATTTTTTAGAAATTCATATGTGATGGGTACAGACAGCAACTTTATACACATTTATTGGAAGTGGACATCGCTGGCTTGGTCAGCATTTATTGCCCATCCCTAATTGACCTTGTTCAGACATTAAGAGTCAACCACATTGCTGTGGATCTGGAGTCACATGTAGGCCAGATAAGGACAAGGACATCTGAAGGTCAGTGAACCAGATGGGACTTTACAACAAGAAAAATGGTCAGACATGGGGTCTACTTTTTTTTTTTTGCAAATTGAATTCAAATTTCACCATTGGGATTTGGACCTAGGTCCCGGAGCATTACCCTGGGTCTCTGGAATACCAGCCTGGTGACAATACCACTACACCACCACTTCCCCAAAAAGTGCACTTGGAAATCTGCGTGTCATGCTGTAACCCACAAGGCTAGGGACCAATCCCAGTTGGCACAGACATGGGCCAAATAGTTTCACTATGCTGCAAATCTAAACAAAAATTGCTTTTAAAGTTATCCAGGGTTTGGGAACGTGTGTATACCTAATCCAGTTTTACAGAAACATAACTACACAGTTATCATAGAGAAAAAAATTCCAAGGTAGCTGACTCCAGGATAAATTGCATAAGTTATTCATTTTAATAAATCAATTCCTCACGAGTGACAGACAGCTCTAACACAAAAGTCTTTGATGACCCACATACAAACCTGCATTTATGAAATCAGTATTTACAGGAAATTCTTCAACAGGAAAATGAAAAAGTGGATGACAAACAGGTTTCATGCAGCAGTTAACAAAATGTTGAAGCTTTTTTTTTATAAATTCATTTTTTTTAAAAAAAATTCAACTGCAGTTAATCCCTTCACTAAAGCTACTTTGCAAAGTCAGATAACAGTCACCGTACACATTAATAATTTTATTTAAATTCTGAAGTTCCTCAAATAACCGTAGTGAGTTCAGTTATCAATTGGAAATAGACTGAAACGTTAAGTTGTGCGAATTTTGACACTCCCAATAGCATTCCTTTCGTGAAATAAAATGAGACTCACTCAGCTGTAATCTGTACAAGAAACAGCT